>NW_013549823.1:9359-29765 GCF_000499425.1 Eimeria acervulina
CAGCAGCAGCAGCAGCAGCAGTAATGCTTGCCAAAGGGACAGTAAGAACTCCTCCGTGTGCGCAGTAAGGGATTGCCTGAGGCGAAGAAAATTTCATCTCCCTCGCAACAGCAACACGACGAGCTCCTGTTGCTAAGGCGTCATCTCGATGTGCTGCTGCTGCTGCTGCAGCGTCTTGCTGCTGTCCGCTGCTTTCCCGCTTCGAGTGGTGATGAGAGCGAGGGCGCGGTGTGCTGCTGCTCTCACCTTCTCCAACAACAGAAGAAGCCTGCTGCTGCTGCTGATGATGATGATGATGATGGTGATGATGATGATGATGATGATGATGATGATGATGATGCTGCTGCTGCTGTTGCTGCTGCTGCTGAGGTTGGCGGTGCGCAGCAGTATGCGGCAGAGGCGAGACGGAAGGCTCCCCCGCAGCAGCAGGAGCAGCAGGAGGAGGATTTTCTGCTGCAGCAGCAGCATCAACGCCCTTGCTGCTGGATCTGCTGCTGCTCCCAGAAGCAGCAGCGGCAGTACCAGCAGCAGCAGCAGCAGAGGGGAAGCGGACGGAGGGGCGGCGGCTGAGGTTTGCTGCTGCTGCTTTTCTATGTTTTCTTCGAGGCCTCAGTCGAGGCATCATAGTCATTACCTCCAAACTTTTGCAGCAACGCAGATCTAGCCATCGAATCCCTCGACGTAGCTGCTCGTAGATGCTCAACTCCTGCAGCAGCAGCAGTAGTAGTAGCAGCAGCAGGAAGAGTAGCAGCAGGAAAAGCAGCAGGAAGAGTAGCAGCAGTAGCAGCGGGAAAAGCAGCAGCAGCAGGAAAGGCGGCAGCAACATACACATGCATGTGAAACAGCAGCAACCGAGATAAAGACCTAACAAACTGCTGCAGTCACAGCAGCAGCAGCAGCAACAGCAGCAGCAAATGCAGCAGCAGCAGCACCAAATGCGATAGCAGCAAGAGAAGCAGCATTATCGAAAGCACCGAAACTTGAGGAAGAGCAGCACAGCAGCAGAACAAACATCGACGCAAGCAACAGCAGCATCAAAAGCAGCAGCAGCACCACCACCAAGACCCGCAGCAGCAGCAACAACAACAGCAGCAGCAACAACAACAGCAGCAGCAGCAGCGTTACCTGGCAGCTGACCCAGACCTGCACGAGTCTGCAGTAGTATGCTTGCTGCTCATTGAGGCGAGCTACTCTCCAGGAAGCGCTGTTGTGTGTTGCTGCAGCAGCAAGAAGACAGCAAAACCCTAATTCAATCTGGGCTTAGGGTTTAGGGTTTAGGGTTTAGGGTTTGGAGTTGGCTTGAAGTGCGCTGGGTAATTTGTTCGTCTACTCTTGTGCGACTTCGGTCTCTTCTATTTATCCTTTTGCCTTCGCTTGCTGCTGCTGCTGCTGACTCCTACTGCTGCTGCTGCTGCAGTTGCTGCTGCGGCTGTCTTGCCTGGTATTATTAGTTTTTCTAGAGGGACATTTTCTAGCCCCAGAGTCCCCATCCAATTTTCTAGAGACGGCTTCCCGCTGCTCTCTTCATGCTGCTGCTGCTGCTGCTGCTGCTGCTGGTCGTTCTGCTGCTGCTGCTGCTGGTTGTTCTGCTGCTGCTGCTGCTGTTGTTCTTCGGCGCCTTCTTCTGTTTCGGTTATGTCTGCGCAGCTGCTGTTGCCTCTGCTGCTGCAGCAGCTGCTGCTCCTGCTTCTGTTGATGCTCTCAGCGGCAGCAGCAGCTGCTGCTGCTGCTGCAGCACGAGAAGCCCTCCGAGTAGATGAACGCCGCAGCAGCAACTGCTGCGAGCGCCTGCTGCGCTGCCTGATGGTTTTGCTGCTGTGCGTTCGGCTGATTTGATTCCTTCTGCTGCTAGAGAGGCCCAGCAGCAGCAAATTCTTCTCCCCGCTGCTGTCGCTGCTGCTGCAGATGCTGCTGCTGCAGCAGCTACAAAACGTCTCCGCGGTCCCCTCCGAAGAAGCGCCCTCCCCATCGGCTGCAGCAGCAAACAATGCAGCAGCAAATAAATAAATTTTAAATGTATATTTAATTATTTACTAATTATGTATCCGGATAGGAAACAACGACGGCAACAGCAGCAGCAGCAACACCTCTCCCACCCCCCGCAGCAGCAGCAGATTCAGCAGCAAAAATAGCTGCAAATCCCATTGCCTCTGCAGCAGTCAAATACTTACAGCTAGCAGAAGCAGCAGCAAAAGCAGCAGCAGCAGCAAAAGCAGCAACAGCATCAGCATCAGCAGCAGCAATTACCTTGGGTGTCTCCGTGTGTTTGCGTGGAGCTGCGGTTGAGTGCGTCTGTTTGCGGCTCCAAGGAGGAGTCCCTGCTGCTGCTGTTGCTGCTGCTGCTGCTGCTGAGTTTGCTGCTCTCCCGCTGCAGCGACCTCCCCCCAGAGACAAACGACTCGAAAATAAGAGAAGCAATTTTATTAATAGGCATCAGCTGCCAATCCGAAGGAAAGAGGGACCAAACTGAAGTGCTATCTGCTGTTGTTGCTACTGTTCCTGCTGCTGCTTCTGCTGCTGCTTCTGCTGCTGCAGCTGCTGTTGTTGTTGCTGTCTCCCCTCCTTCTGCCTGAACAAGTGCTGCTCCTGCCTCGCGATCTGCCGGTCCGGCTGCGGCTGCTTCTGTTGCTGTTGCTGCTGCTGTTGCTGTTGCTGCTGCGGCTGCTGTTGCTGCTGCTGCAGAGTCTTGCGCCTCTGTGTCCTCAGCCTTCCGCAGCGGGTGGCAGTCAGCAGCAGCAACACCAGTAGCAGGAGCAGCAGCAACCTGTGCTGCTGCTGCCAGTCCTGCTGCTGCTGCTGCTGCGGGAGGCACTTCTAGCTGCTGCTCCCGAACTGCTGTTTCTTCTGCAGCGTATCTCTTAGCCGCCACATCTGCTGCTACACAGTCAGCAGCACCCGCTGCTGCTGTTACTGCATTTGCTTCTGCATTTGCTGCTGCATTTGCTGCTGTGCTACCTTCTGGGGAGGTGGGAGCTGCTGCTGCTGCAGCAGAGCGCCCCTCACTGCTATGAGGCCCCTGCCAGTGCTCCATCCTCTTCGATGCTTCTGCTGCTGCTGCTGAAGCAGCAGCAGCTGCTGCTACTGCGGAATGCTGTTGCACAACCCCCTATTACTGCTGCTGCTGCTGCTGCTGCTGCTGCTGCTGCTGCTTCTGTTGCTGTTGCCCTCCTTACCCGGTGCGAGCACTTTAAGTACCGCCGTCTTCCAATAGCTAGTACAAGCCACCGACTGCTGCTGCTGTTGCTGCTGCTGCTGTTGTTGCTGCTACGGTCAATTCAGGACTGCTGCAGCTGCTGCTGCTGGGCATCGTGCAGCGCTTGCTGCAGTTGTTGCTACTGCAATTCCTGCTGCTGCCGTTGCTGCTGCTACTCTGGACAGCTAAACTGCCTCGCATGCAGGGCTGGGCTGCAGCAACAGATGCTGCTGTTCCTGCTGCTGCTGCTGCTGCAAGCAGTCTGTGCTGCTGCTGCCGCTGCAGTTGTTGCTGTCCCTTGATCGGTTCAGCGAGACTGCTGCATCAGGCAGCACCACGTCTCCTGCTTCTGCTGCTGCTGCAGTTGCTGCACTTGCTGCAGCAGCTGCTCCTGCAGCAGTTCCTGTTGCTTCGGATGCTACAGGGGGAGCAGCGTTGCTGCTGCTGCTGCAGTGGGGCGCTGGATTTGCTTCAGCTCTGCCGCTATTAGCAGGGCCTTCCGATGGCTTTGTTGTTGCTTTTGTGCGTTTGCTGCAGCAGCTGCTGCTGTTACTGCTGCGGTTGTTGCTGCGGCTGCTGTTGCTCGCTTTAGCGACGCCTCCATAAGGCAAGTGATAAAGATAATTTGCAAGATCTCTATCAAGCGGCTGCAGCAGCAAGGCAACACCAGCAACAATGCCTCCCAGCAGCAGCAGCAGCAGCAACAGCAGCAACAGCAGCACAGACACCACAAGAGCAACTGGCAGCAAAATTAACGCCAATAAAATGCTGCACAATGAAGGCATTGCTGCAGCCCAATGCGCATGCCTAGATTGCTGCTGCAGCGCTGTTGCTCCTGCTGCTGCTGCTGCTGCTGTTGGTGCTGCTGCTGCTGAGGGAGCAAAGACCTATGGCTCTACTGAAAAGAAACGCCTCACTCTCCCCTCCAGCAGCAGCAGGTCCTATTTCAGTGCTGCTGCAGCGCTGCTGCTGCTGCTGCTGCTGCAGTACTGCGGCAGCTGCTGCTGCAGTGGTGCTGCAGTGCTGCTGCTGCTGCTGTTTCAGTCAAGGGTTCAGACAGCCTGAGCACGGAAGCAGCAGCAGCAGCAGCAGCGCGCATGTCGTGAGACACTTCTCATGAGAGGGAGCTGCAGCTGTTGCTGCTAATTCTGCAGCGGCTGCTTCTGTTGTTGCTGTTGCTGCTGTTGCTGCTGCTGCACCTGCTGCTGCAGTTCGATAGAAGACCTTCTGTCGCCAGTGCAGCAAGCGTACCTCTGTAGCAGCAGCTGCTGCTGCTATTGTTGCTGCTGCTCTCAGGGACACTTCGGTTAGTTGCTGCTGCTGCTGCTGTTGCTGGGTCAGTGCGGCCAGGGCAGTGGAGTCGAGGGTAGGCTGAAGCAGCTGCAGCAACTGCAGCAAGTGCTGCAGCAGGAACTGCAGCACCAGCTGCAGCAAGAGCAGCAGCAACAGGGCCTCCCTGGGCCCCTCATGAAAAGACAGCAAACTGCAGCAGGTAAGGCAAGGGAGCCTCTGTCTGCTGCTGCAGTAAAATTAAAATCTTATTTTGAGTTGACGCATCAACTGCTCATCGCAGCTTTCATTCTACTTCATTTTGCTGCTGCTGCTGTTGCTGCTGCTGCTGCTGCTGCTCGCCAGACTCAGCAGCAGCAGCAGCAGCAGCAGCAGCTGCGGCGGCGGCCCCCAGCATCGCAGCACATTCTCCTTTAGATTGAGGAGACAGTTTGTTTGTTGTTGCTTTATGCAAACTCTTTGCTTTTTTACAGAGGAAACAAAGAGACACAGCAGAAGCTGCAGCAAACTGCAGCAGCAACAACAGCAACCGCCGCTGCTGGTGCTGCAGTTGCTACTGCCCGACGCACAAACAGCTGCTGCAGCAAGAGAGACACACCAGAAGCACGTGCAGCAACGAAGACAGCGCCAACAGCAGCACTAGCCGCCGCCGCCGCCGCAGCAGCAGCAGCAACAGCAGCAGCAGCAGCAGTAGTAGTAGTAGTAATAGTAGCTGGGAGTAGATCCCACAGGGCCACAGCGAGGTCTCTCTGTTCTCAGCAGCAGCAGCAGCAGCAGCTGCAGCAGAAACAGCAGCAGAAACAGCAGCAGCAACAGTCGTTCAGTCGAACAGCATCAGCTGTCGGCTCACCTGGGGGCTGACCGGCGACAAAGTAGTAGCAGCAGCAGCAGCAACAGCAGCCACAGCACCAGCAACAGCATCAGTGGCAGCACCTACAAAACCAAATAACGTATACACACCTCCCTTGCTGCTGCTGCATTCGTGATATCAGCGTCAGCAGCGGCAGCCGCAGCAACGGCAACAGCAACTGCAGCAGCAACTGCAGCAGCAGCAGCAACAACAGCAGAGTGACTGAAGCGGAGAGCCCATAGCTTCAGCCGCTACGGTTGCCTGGACTTCGTATCGCTTCAGCAGCAACAGCAGCCGCAGCACCAGCAGGACGCGAAGGAGCAACAGCAGCAGCAACAGCAGCAGCAGCAGCAGCAACAGCAGCAGCAGCAAGAACAGGAAAAGATGACGAGTCTTTCTGGAGGCGACCTCATTCAGGTCATCGACTATGATGGGGAGATGACGTGAGGCTGCTTCGGTTTGCTGCTGCTGCTGCTGCTGCTTCTGCTGCTTTTGATGCTGTTGCTGCACATGCGCATGGCTTGTCCTGCTGCTCCGTAGCAGCTGGTTTGTTTGTCTGCTGCTGCTCCTGCTGCTTCCTTTTGTGTTGTTTCTCTTTTTTTAAACCAGCAGCAGCAGGAAGAGAGCTTGGTTTGTCCTGTTACAAGAGCAACCAGCGCAAGCAGTAGCAGCAGCAGCAGCAGCAGAAACAGCAGCAGCAGTAGCAGCAGCAGCTAAAGCGGCAGCAGCAGCTGCTGCATTATAGGTAGAATGTGCAGCAGAGGATTCTCTGACGTGATGGAGACGAAGACAGCAGCAGCAGCAGCAGCAGCAGATGCGTGTGTATGTTGTTGTTATTTTTCCTACGTGCGTCTGGTTTTCTTTCTTCTGTCCTTCATCTGTTTCTTTGTCTTGTTGCTGCTTTGCTGCTGCTGCTGTTGCTGCTGCTGCTGCTGCTGCTGTGTACGTACCCCTCAGGGCTGACCTTGAGAAGTGGATGCAGCAGCAAGGGCTCTCCGAGTTGGGTTTTGGATTTAACGTCATCACCATCTTGGGCTCGCAAAGCAGCGGAAAGAGTCCGTTGCTGCTGCTCTTGCTGCTGCTGCTGCTGCTGCTGCTGCTGCTCTTGCTGACGCTACCACTGTTGCTGCTGCTGCTGCTGCATTTGCCGCGAGGGCTGCTGCTTCTCCAACTGGTGCTGATGCTGCTTCTCGTGCTGCTGCTCCGATTGTTGCTGGCGTTGCATATACTTTTGCTCCAGCTGCTTCAACTGCTGCAGCTGCTTCAACTGCTGCAGCTGCTTCGACTGCAGCAGCTGCTTCAACTCCTGCTGCTGCTTCAACTGCTGCTGCTGCTGCTGCTGCTTGCAGGCACTTTGATGAATGCATTGTTTGGCTGCACATTTCAAGTGATGGACGCACAGCGCGGCTATTCGCAAACAACGAAGGGCTTGTGGGCGGGTCGCGACCACCTCCCCAGCAGCAGCAGCAGCAGCAGCGGAAGCAGCAGCAGCAGCAGCAGCAGCAGTATGGGTGTGAGCGGGGGCTTACCGCTGGAGCGCCCAGTGTTAATACTTGATGTGGAGGGCTTAGACTCCAGGGAGCGAGGAGAGCGAAGACAGACGTATGAAAATTTCTTTGCTTTGTTTGCTCTCGCTCTTGCAGATTGTCTGCTTGTTAATATTAGTTGTTCAGCTTTAGGCTGCCACACGGGTTCAGGCTTCGCGCTGCTGAAGACAGTTATGGAGGCTCATTTGGAGCTCTTCTTGCTGCAGGAGAAGTACGAATTCAAATAACACCTGTTGCTGCTGTTGCTGCTGCTGCTGCTGCTGCTGCTGTTGCGAGGAGGGCGAACCAGCATCCGTTTGCTGCTGAAGTCATATTCCTGCTCTTCTTGCTGCTGCTGCTGCCGATCTTGATGCTGCTTCTGCTGCTGCTGCTGATATGGATGGTGTTTCTGTTGCTGGTGATGTTCGTTATGCTGCTTATGTTGCTTCTTGCGCTGCTGATCTTGCTGCTGTTGCTGATGCTGTTGCTGCTGGCGTTGCTGCTGCCAATGTTGCTGCTCTTTCGTTGCTTTTGCTGCTGCTGTCGCTGCTGCTGCTGCTGCACTCCGTGCTTCTCTATATTTGCTGCTTCTGTTTTTTGTTCAGCGCCCCTAAAACGATTTTGCTGTTTGCAGTTCGCGACTGGGCGCCAAGCATCGTCCCTGAAGGTCTGCTGCTGCTGCTGTTGCTGTTGCTGCTGTTGCTGCTGCTTCTGCTGATGCTTCTGCGGCCGCTGGTGGCCCTGTGCTGCAGCAGCCGCTGCTGTTATTGCTGCTGCTGTCCTTGCTGCAGCTGAGTGTCTTGCTGCTGCTGCTGCTTTTGGTGTGAATGCTTTGCCTCGAGGGTTTAGGGTTTGTAAGGGTTTAGGGTTTGCCTGAAGAGGGTTTGGAGTTTGCTGCAGACGTAATGAAGGAGAAAATAATTAAAGACTACGTCAACAAGATCTGGAATGAAATCGATAAGGTACTGCTGCTGCTGCTGTTGCTGCTACTGTTGTTGCTGCTGCTGTTTTTGTTGATGGTGTTGCTGCTGCTTTGTTGTTGTTGCTTCTGCTGCCTTTGTTGCTGCTGTTATTGCTGTTGTGTTGCTACAGTCATTCTGTGCGCTCGTCTCCTGCTGTGTGGAGCCTTTAACATGAGCAGCAGCAACAGGAGTAGCAGCAACAGCAACAGGAGTAGCAGCAGCAGCAGCAGCAGCAGGGTGGTGTGTGTTGCGTTCTCAGCCTGAGGCAGCAGCAAATGCTACTGCTGCAGATTTCTTTACTGTTGAGGTGATGGGCTTAGCCCACAAACTCCTCGCCCCACAGGAATTCGAGAAAGACGTCATCCGCCTTAGAAACAGGTGCAGCAGCAGCAGCAGCAACGCATCAGATGCAGCAGCAGCAACAGCAGCAGCAGCAAATTTCGCAGCAGGAACAGCAGCAGCAGCAGCACCAGGAGCGTAGCGATTCTGGGTGTAGAACTGGGGGATATATCGAGCTGGTGGAGCGTATCCGTTTGCTACTGCTGCTGTTGCAGTTGCAGCAGCATCTGTTGCAGCTGTAGCTGCTGCTGCTGCTGCTGCTGCTGCATGAGTTTCTGCTGCTGAGTGTCTGCATGTACACCGCAGATGGGCGAGCGAATTTAGCCCCAAGTCATATACCCGCCGCATTCCAGCTGATGGATTCGGAGCATACGCAAAAAATATATGGGTAAGGAAACACTTCTGCTGCTGCTGCTGCTGTTACTGCTGCTGTTGCTGCTGCTGCTGCTGCAGTAGATCAGAATGTCGGAGTGGTGTTAGCAGGTGCCTGGGGATTTGGTAGGTTTAATGTACTGAAGTTATTTGTATGAAACGCTGGTGTTGCTGCTGCTGCGTGTGCTGCTGCTGCTGTTGGTGCTGCTGCTTTGGTGTTGTCGGTGGGTTTGCTGCTGCTGAATATAATGCTGCTGTCTGTTTTTTGCTGCTGCTGCAGGAGACAATAAAGCAACAGTCTCACTTGGACATCCCTAATCAGAAAGAGATGCTTGCAATATATCGCTGCCAGGACCTGAAGCAGCAGGCGCTGCATGCAGCAGCAACCCGTGCTGCGCTGCTGCAAAAGCAGTACATAAAACCAACAGCAGCAGATGCAGCAGCAATTAAGGGCGAAATGATTTCAATTGCAAAGGATGCCCTCGGTAGGTAGCTGCTGCTGCTGCTGCTGCTGCACTTTCTGCATAAATTCTTTCTTATCTTTTTCTTCTGTCTCCTATGTTTATCTTCTTGCCTTTGTTTGTTTATGTTTTGTTTGTGTTTGTTCTTATTTGTTGTTTGTTTGATTGTTGCCTCTTTCTTTCTTTGTCTTGCCTGGCATCGTCAACCTAGCCAGGGAGACTCTGTTGCTGCTTCTGCTGCTGCTGCTGCTGCTGCTGCCGCTGTCACTGCTGCGATTCCTGCTGCTGCTTTTGTTACTGCTGACGCTGCTGTTTCCTTTGCTGTTGCTGCTGCAGCACAGTACTTGTCGCAGGCCACGCGCTACCAGGAGAAGATTTGCAGCAGCGTGAAGGATGAACTCATCGAAGGGTCAGTTGCTGCTTCCTGTGCTGCTGCTGCTGCTTGTGCTGCTGGTGCTGTTGCTTGTGCTGATACTGCTTTCGTTGCTGCTCCTCGTGCTGCTGCTGCTGCTCTCCTAGCGATCATTGCCGTTGCTGCTGTGGGCGGCATCCCGTGCGTTGCTGCTTCTGCTGCTGCCTTCATGCTGCTGCTGCTGTTGCGTGTTGCTGCTGCTGCAGGCTCGTTAGCTTATTTAAGCCGATTGTGGAGGCGCAGCTGTCGGAGGCCCGCGAACGAATTGCAAACAAACACAAAGACGAACTCAGGTGCAGCACAAGCAGCAGCAGCAGCAGCACACGTTGCAGTAGGAGCACAAGCAGCAGCAGCAGCTAACGCGGCTGCTGCATCAGCAAAACTAGCAGCAGCACAACTGCCAAGGACTGCATCAGACTAGCTTCTTGCACTCTCACCACCGGCTGAAGTAGCAAGTAGAAGCACAAAACAAAAGCATTTCTGCTGCTGTTGCTGCTGCTGCTGCTGCTGGAACAGGGAGGCATATAGCCATTCTTCAAGGGACGCGACTGTACGTCTGACGGGAACTTTGAACAAAGAAAGCAGTAGCAGCAGCAGCAGCAAACCTTGCAGCAGCAGCAGCAGCAGTAGCAACAGCAGCAGCAGCAGCAGTAGCAACAGCAGCAAAAGACAACCGTCTCATAGTGCACACGGAGCATTAGCCGGAGCAGCAATTCGTGCATTGTTGCTGTTGCTGCTGCTGCTGCTACAGGGAAAGGGAGAGCCGATGCTAGAGGCCTGGGCTGTTTTCCGCAAGAGGAGGTCAGTCAATAGTGCACAGTCTGCTGCTGTTGCTGCTGCCGTTGCTGCTGCTGCTCCTGTTGCTGTTGCTGCTGCTGTAGTCGTGCTGCAGCGTTTCTGTATTAGGGGTGAAGATGCATGCGTGTGCTCCTCTCTCTGTTGCTGCTGCTGCTGCAGTGCTGCTGCTGTTGCTGCAGCAGAAACAGAGTTTCGGGAGTTCAGCGAGGGTTGCAGCATCTCGCTAGACGGCGGAGAGGAGCTAAGGTTTTGTGCTGCTGTCTTTGCTGCTTCTTTGCTTCGTGAGCTGGAACTAGGAAGAAGCTTATTGTCTGCTGCTGCAGTTTGTTTTTGTTTTTGTTTGGGGTTTGCTGCTGCGCTACTCTTCTCGCGGGTATATTTATTTTCTTGTCTTTGCTGCAGTTGTTGTCTTTGTGTTTTTGTCTCCTTTGTTTATATTGTATTTGCTTGCTGTCTTTGTTTATATCTCATCTCTGTCTTTTATATCATTTTGTCTCTGTCTCTTTTTATCTTTTCATCTGTCTGTTTATATTTTCTTCATTTTCTTTTGCGTCTGTCTTTGTTTTGCTTCTGTTGTTGTGTCTTTGCTTGTTCCTCTTTGTTTGTTGCTGCCTCCTTCTATATCTCTTTCTCTGTCATTGTTTGTTCTTCGGGTGTCACCCCCTTCTGCTGCTGCTGCGGCTGCTGCTGCTGCTGCTTCACCTGTTGCTGCTGCTGCATGCGGTGTGCATGTGGCAGAGGAGATGCAGCAGGAGACAAATACAATACGCGAGAAGCAGCAGACTGCCTTGGAACAAGCCATTTCGGTGCTTCTGCTGCTGCTGTTGCTGCTGCTACCGCCGCTGCTGCTCCTTCTGAGGATGCTGCTGTTGCTGTTGAACCTGCTGTTGCTGCTGAACCTAATGCTTCTGCTGCTGGACTTGCTGCTGTTGCTGCTGGAGCGGTATTTGTATATTAGAGGATTTTGTTGCTTATTGAAAATGATCGGGCGCCTGTTCTCTGTGCTGCTGCTGCTGCTGCTGCTGTTGCTGCTGCAGGAGAAATGTGATGAAGGTTTCGTAGGGTTGGACGCGCTCCTCACCGCTCGCGGTAAGACCAAAGAGGGTCTGATGCTGCTGATGCTGCTGCTGCTGCTGCAGGAGCAGCAAGGCAAGAAGTAACAACAGCATCAGCGGCTACGCTCAGTGCCTTGTGCTGCTGTACGAGCGTCTGCTGCAGCAGCGAGGCAGAGGCAACAGCACCGACAAAAACAACAGTTAGCAGCTGCAACAAAGAAACCCGTAGCAGCAGCAACAGCAGCAGCAGGTTGTACATGCGTTTTTGTTTGTTTTTCTTAGATTTTTCGCCGGAGAGTTTCTGGGAGCTGTGTAGGGGGCGTGCTGCAGCATCAGCAACTCTCTGTGCTGCTTATTTTGCTGCTGCTGCTAAAGGCCTCAGCAGCGACCCTGAGGAGGGCGACCCCGCAACAGCAGCAGCAGCAGCAACAGCAGCAGCTGCAGAGTTTGCTGTTCGCTGCCGAACTATCGCCTTGTGGCAGCTGCGGAAGAACCTCGAGAAACTCACAGGGTGTCTGCATATTTATATCATTGAGAGGTAATAAGTAAATGTATATAGATATATTTATACATATATATGTATATATATATATATATATATATGCTTACATATATATATGTATCTGGTGTCTGCATGTTTATATCCTTGACACGCAATCCTTTTGTTGACCCTCTTGTTCTCAATTTTCTTATATATATACATATATATATATATATATATGCATCTCTATGTGTGTATGTATAATAATATGTATGTATATATATATATGTGTGTGTGCATAAATATATACTATATATATGTATATGCATATATATATATATATATATATATTTATGTACATTATATATATATATATATACACACATTATATATATACATGCATACATAGGATACATGAATATTTTTGCGTTTATTTGTCGATGCCTCTGCCTTTCCGTGTATCTCTCTCTCTCTTTGCCTTTTATCTCTATATCTCTTTGTCTTTTATCTGTGTGGCTAGCTACACACAGATACACAGACAGGTGTACAGGTAGCTGCACAGCTAGCTGCACACAGGTACGCAGCTAGCTGCCAGCTAGCTGCGTGTATATGTTGTTCCTTTCGTCTTGTTTTTACTTTGTTTAGGTTTAATTCCTTCTTCTCCTTTGATGAAGAAGAACAGCCGCGCCGTTGGGAATTGCTGTCAGCAGAAACCCTCGACTCTCTCTTCTCAAAGGCAAAGACTCAGGCTTTATGTCCGCAAACCCTAAACCCTAAACCCTAACCCCCCGCTTCTAATACGGTGGTAGTAGTGGTGCTGCTGCTGCTGCTGCTTCTTGTGCTGCTGCTTCTTGTGCTGCTGCGCAGCAGCAGCACTTCGAACGCGGGCCTACAGCTGCGTACAAGGGGAAGAGGGTTTGAGATTTTAGGGTTTATGGTTTAGGGTTTAGGGTTTGGGGTTTGTTTTCAGTGCTGATACCGACGCTGCGGGAGGTGCAGCTGAGTCGGCTGAGTTTGCTGTCTTCAACTCTGGAGGACAAGGACCTGAAAGAAGGCCAGGAGGCAGAAGCAGGAGCAGCAGCGGCAGGAGCAGCAGCAGCAGGAGAGGAGGGTTTGAAGCACTCAATGCCTGCTTCTTTCTACAGGCCTTTGATAGACGCAATATCCGCTCAAAGTATTCAAAGAAAAGCTGTAGCGACGATGCAGCAGCAGTGTCGGGAGGCGCAGCTGCTGCAGCAGCGCTGCAGCAGCAGAGCTTCATGGAGGGCAGTTCCGCTGTGGGGTTGGGTGTTGCTGCTATGCCTTGGATGGGATGAGCTGGGTTTTGTTTTGTCGTTCATAAGCAGCAGCTGGGTGCTGCTGCTGCCTCTGCTGCTGCTGCTGCTGTTGCTTGCTGGTGCTGTATTCCTTACGGGGAAGCTTGATCTCGTTACAAACAGTGCCAAACATGCAGCGCAGCTGGTGCGGCTGCTGCTGCAGCCTTTTCTCTATGGATTGCTGAGGAGAGCAACAGATATGATGGAGGTGAGACAGCCCCTCACCCGTTAGCTTCCTTCTTCGAATACAGCTCATTCCTGTTGCTTCTCGTCGCTGCTGCTGCTGCTGCTCTGCTGATGCAGCCTAGTGGATTGGCGGGGCGAGGCATTTCGATTCCCCCGGCTCCAGCTGAGCCCAGGGCCCCTACAAAACCTCAAAAGTGCGTATGGCCTTTCTATGCCTAGCTAGCTAGCTATACACAGAATAGCTAGCTAGCTAGCAAGCTATACACTCGGTAGCTAGCTAGCATGCTATGCACTCGGTAGCTAGCTGGTTAGCTAGACACCTAATAGCTAGCTAGCTAGCTGACTGTGTAGCGGTTTAGGAAGGGTTTTGGGGTTTGCTGCAGGCAGCGAGACGAAATCGCCGAGCTGAAGGAGAAGATCGCTGAACACACACACTCCAAGTGAGGCACTCCACTGTTGCTGCTGCAACTGCTGCTGCAGCTGCAGCACAGCAGCAGCGTGAGCAGCTGGGCTGTTCGTTGCATTACTGTTTGTTGGTGTTGCTGCTGCTGCCGCTGCAGGAGCAGCAACTCGTGAGGGGTTTGCTTCGGAGGTGGTTTTTATTCCCTAAGCCAAATGGTGGCGCTGCAGTTTCTTTCTGCTGTTGCCTTTGGAATTTGTTTATATTTCTAAACTCAAAGACGCATAAATCCGCATGTATCTACACTCACAATTACCGTGAATGCATGCATGCATGCATGCATAGCCGCTCATGTTGCTTGCATGCAAAGGAGGTGGTGTTTGGCTTGTTTTGGGGCTGTTGCTCGAACCCAGCAGCAGAAGCAGCAGCTGCAGCAGCAGCAACAGCAGCTGCAGCAGCAACGGGGAGGCCGCCAAAGGAACATAGCACGGATTGTAGCTGCGCTTTCATCTGCACGTGGAATTCTCCATGCAGCTGCAATGCATGCAGTTTATCTGCATGCAATTCATCTGCATGCAGTTCGTCTGCATGCATTTCGTCGGCATGCAGAACAGCTGCATGCAGAGGAGCTGCATGCAGTTCAACTGCATGCAATGCATCTGCATGCAGAACAGCTGCATGCAGAACAGCTGCATGCAGTTCAACTGCATGCAATGCATCTGCATGCAATGCAGGTGCATGCAGAGCAGCTGCATTCAGAGCAGCTGCATTCAGAGCAGCTGCATGCAGAGCTCCCTACTGCGCTGAACGCCTGTTCCATTTTAACTTTCGCAGCAACGACGCTGGCGGTTGGGCGCTCGCGGGCCGAAGGCCATTTGAATATTTCACAGAATGTTGATTTGTTTTGTTTCGATGGTGCTGCTGTTGCTGCTGCTGCTCTTCCTGTAGGGGATGAGCCCTGCAAATCAGAATTTCTCTGCTTTATCTCCAGTGTACGTACTTACAGTCTGTTGAATAGATGAAAACGAAAACAGCAGACAAGGCACTGAAGAACTGCAGCGTTTGAAAACCCCAAATGTATGAATCGAGTTGCATGCAATAACATACACTCCAACGCCACTGCTTGTGCATGCGGCTGTCTCATTTTGTTTTCTTTTCCAGTTTTGTTTAACTAAGGTGGAGGCGATGTACAAAGAGCAATCCATCCCCCCACTTCCCGCGCTCCCAAAACCTGCATGATGCATGCATGCATGCAAATGTATGCATGCATGCATATTATGCATGCATACATCCATGCATATTTCAATTGCCTGCATGCATATTTCAAATGTATGCATGCATATTCTAAATACATGAACGCATGCATGCATGCATATTTCAAGTGTACGCATGCATGCATATTTCATATGCTTGCATGCATACATATTCTAACTGCATGCAGCATGCATATTCTAAATGCATGCATGCATATTCCAAAGGCCTGCATGGGCTTAGAGAGGAAGCGACTACAGTTGGGTGCATTCAGGTATTGATTTATCTGATTTGGGAGATGAAGACGGCAAACTTTGAAGAGAAGCGCTGCTCTTTAGAGAAAGGCTGTGCAGCTGCTTAGAGAAATATAAGTAGACGTATATATGTATATGCATATACATATATATATATATATATGCATATACATATATATATATATGCACATATTTACTTGTATCTACCTATCTATCTATCTATATCTATCTATCTATCTATATCTATATCTATCTATCTATAGCTATCTATCTATATCTATATCTATCTATATCTATCTATCTATATCTATCTATCTATCTATATCTATCTATCTATCTATCTATATCTATATCTATCTATCTATGTGTATCTATGTATATCTATCTATCTATGTGTATCTATCTATATCTATCTATATCTATCTATCTATCTATCTCTATCTATCTATGTCTATCTATCTATCTCTATCTATCTATGTGTCTATCTATATATCTATGTATCTCTATCTATCTATCTATCTATCTATCCATGCGTATATCTATATATGGCTGGTTTTCATATGGATATATGTACGTCTATCTGTTCAGCTATCTCCTCCATCCTCTCTCTCTGGCTATAATATATATATATAGTTATGTATTTGTTTATTTATTTATTTATTTATAATAGATATACTATATATATCAGCACTCAGTTGCGTTTCTGTTTTCTTCTCTTGTCTCTATGGGAGTATCCAGTCTTGCAGGTGTATTTAATTTAGAATATTTTTCTTTCTTTCTCCCTGTTAATCACCTTTGACAGTTCCTTTAAAATTGAAATTGAAGGCGTGAAGGAGTTTTTGTGTTGAATGCAGCGCAACGTTTGAATTCAATTATTTGCTTTCTATGTGATATCTCTAACAGAAAACCTTTTTGTTTCTTTCTGTTTCATAGGCAACTGCTCAACCGTCGCCTCTAGCAGCAGCAGCAGCGGCACAACACAATAAATACACCTTGCTGTGCACTGTCTTCGTCATCAAAGAGCTGCTGAATGTCTTATTACCAACAGCAAACAGAAGCACTTGCATGCGCTTGTATGCGCCTGCATGCAGACACGGCCCCTACAGAAATCCCTTTAAAAAATAACCCAGAGGGGGGTAGAGGGACCTGTGAGACACTTGTGTTGATTATAACCGTGTTCATCTTCGTCTTTATTCCAACTTCCCCCGGGTGTCTATTCAGCTCTACTGCTTCCCTTTGCCTTCATCAGGCGCAGGATGTCGCCTGCGGAGCAGCCTCCTGCATCAACAGAAGCAGCAGCAGCAGCATAAGAAATACAATAGCAGCGCAGGAGATGCAGCAGCAGCAGAAGCAGCACAAGAAATGCAACAGCAATGCAGCCAGCGAAAACCTTCTACCTGCTGCAGAGTTGTAGGTGTTGAACGCTAACGGCGAAGTCGCTGGAGCTGGAGTCTAATGCAAATAATAATAATAATTCAATTAAAAATATTATAAATAGTTACCTTTCAAGAAGATGAGCTGCAGCTGTGCATACACCCCAGAGAAGCCCCCAGCCTCGCACCAGCAGAACAGAGGCACTTGAAGCGACAGCGACAACAACAACCTCACACAAGTTATAAATCAGAGACAACAGCTGAAGACAGAGGGAATAGAAAAACCAAAAAGTTGCCATAAAAGCGACGCAGCATGCCCCCAAAACTCTCTGCAAAAACAAACGCATGCAACACCGAAAACAAACAATATGCATGCATGCGCATGCATGCGGCCCCGATGCAACAATCACGACACAAGCAGCAGCAGCGGTACATGGAACAGCAGAAGCAGTGCGCGCATCAGCAGCAATATGTGCATCAATACGGGCATCAGCAGCAGCAGCTGCTGCAGCTAGAGCAGCAGCATCTGTAGCGTGCAGAGGATATTGAAACACCGCAAGCACCTGCACACTGCAGCAACTGAATTTCATTCTTCATTTACTCAGGCGTATAGACAGCAACAGCACTTCTGCATACCTTCGGAAGCATGAAGACAGCCGCCATAACTTTGGCTGGGAAGCGACGGCTCCAACCTTGAGGTGTCGTCTTCGTCTTCTGCTGCTGCTGCTTCTGCATCTCCTTTTGCTGCTGTTCCTTTTGCTTCTGGTGTTCCTTTTGCCAGTGCTGTTTTTGCCACTGTTGCAGCTGCTCCTGCTGCTGCTGCTGTTGCAAGGGCTGTTGCAAAGCAGCGAGCGCTCTGGCGCATCCACTGAGGGCAAGCCGAGCTGCCGCTCCCACTCTACTTAGAAGCGAAAGAGGGTATGGGATCTCTGTTTCACGCAGCAGGGGGTTTAGCCTCTGCAGAAGAGCAGCACCACCCCTTTGCTGCAGCTTTTTCTCATGCTGCTGCTCTGCTGCAGCGGGCTCCGGTGACGGCTCTGCAGCAGCGATCAGCTGTAGGGTTCCCCGTTCAGGTTTTAAATATAAAACGCCGTCGCGAGCCATCAGGCGCTCACGAAGAAGAGTTTGAAATTGAACAACAGCAACGCGCTTTGAAGGAGGCTCCCGGTGCAAGGAGGCCCAGAGGTCGCATGCTAGAGCAGCAAAACACCAGTAACAGCAGCAGCAGCAGCAAAACAGCAGCAGCAGCAAAACAGCTGAGGCATCAGCTTGAGAGGTCTTGCTGTTGCCTCAAAAGAACTCAGGAAGCCTTTCCTCCTCCAGTCTGCAGCAGTTTGTCTCTTATAAGCAATCTTCCCCACTACACACCCCGCTGGCCTCACCTGTAGCGAGTGCTTCTTCAGGTGTCAGTGCAACGCTCCCTTCTTCATATATTTGTTGCCTCTCTTTCTTCTGCTGCTCTTCCCTCCAAGCTGCAGCCGCAGCCTTCGTGTAGAAGAAATCTTTTAAGTGGCGCATCATCGCTGTGCTGACGCATCCCAGCTGTGCTGCTGTCTGTACAGCCGCCCTTCGAGAAGAAAGCGTTTTAAGTGCAGTCCGGGACTCCGCTGCTGCAACTGATGCCTCGCTGCTCTCCAGCAAAGAAGTTGAGAGATGCAAAAGTTTAGCAAGTGATGCAGAGGCAAACACCAGAGTGCTGTTGCTGCCATCGACCTCCCGAGACACCCCAGAGGACAACAAATGCAGGAAAACGGTGCAGCGGCAGCACAGGCTACTGAACACCCACAACGACCACCCCAGAGTCTGCCACCAGCACACAGCAGCCACTTCATGAACTCCCTGAAATAACAGAAACATAAACTGCAAACAAATGCGGAAAAGGGGGCCCAGCAGCTGAACCCGCGCTGTCTGCTGTCGTCCCGGCCCACCAGCTGTCGGCTGTACACCCCATTCATCATCCTTCTTCTCTTCTCTAGCATGAGACAACTGCTGCATTTTTGCATTGAATTCGTTCGTCGTGCCGCCACAGCGGCCCACTACAGGAAGGCGTTTGGCGTCCTTTGCTGCTAAAAGAAATGCATTTGTCTTACCTAAGAGCTGCTGCTGAAATTCGGTCAAGTCCGGGGAACTGGAGAGTGGCGAAGTATCACCCAGAGCCCTCAGGTTCCCAGGAGCTGCGGTGTCTGGACAGAATTGAACTACTGAGGTTCTAGAGGGAGGAACAGAGCCGGCAACTGCTGCGTGGTGGAAGCATTTGCTTTCTGAAATATGTCTTCTTTTTCGACGTGGAGGAGCGCAGTGTTGTTGCAGCTGAGAATAAGAAGCTTCTTCTTGCTGTTGAGGCGCCTCCTCTGTCGCTACAAGCAGCGGCTGCCTGGGAAACAGAGGGGCTGAGATGCGGCCGGCATCTCGTAAACTACATGCGCGAGAAGGCGGGATCGGAGCAGCCACAGTGGGTTTGCCAATAGGCAGCATCACGGAGAAGAAATAATGAATCCTGGGGCTGGATATCGCCCTGCTGTTGCCCTTGTGCGCTGGCAGTAGCTGCGCCAGCAGCACTTAGCTGAGAGCAGAAAAGTAAAACTACAGCCGCCAGGCGCCTCAGGAGGAGGCACCAGAAACGGGATGAAGATTCCGTCAGCAGGGGACATTGATCAAGAAGCTGCGGAAAGGGAGGAAGGTGAGAGGTTGCGCGAATTCATATTCAGATTCACGTTCAGGTTTAAATGCTCTGAGCGACAAAGAGAAACCTTGAAACAACAGCATGGCGTTCACTGCCTCGATATAGCCAAGAAGCAGTCAATGAATGAATGGGCTTCAGCTAGTCATTAGCATAGGAATTCCTCAAGAAAATAATGTGATGATTCAATTGTCGCGTTTGATCTCGCTGTCGATGAAGTGAGTGCCCACGACCGCTGCACTGGTACTGGAAGGCGCGGAGGAACAGCATGCAGTGAAACTTGCAGTTTGAAAAAATCAAGTATTTATTGGTTTTAATTGAAAAGAGGAAATAAAAGAATTAGAAAACAGTCGCCATATTTCGCTCAATGTAGCAGCTGCCGAGTCCGACGGCCGTGCTCGCATTCCACGTTGACGGCCCCACAATGTAGGAAGGCTGAGACGTTGTTTCCTCAAAAAAAGACATTAACTACTTTTGAAATACGCGTATTAAGGGGGTAATGAAGAATATTTATAATACGGAGCTGAATTTGGGCTGCTAGTCATGAGCGCGATCCAACGGGCGGTCGCACCGGCGTTTGCATCAAAACAAAATCAACGCTGGGGAGGAAAGTAAGTGAAGAGGAACGAAAGAGAGAACAATATGCCGCACTTATTGTTGCATATTTTGCATAGACGTGTAGAAGGAATGCACAGCAGATGCGCCACTAAGCTTTGCGGTGTACAGGTTTCCGTGTTTGAAATCAACGTCTATGCGAGGCAGCCAACCAAGTCTAACATGCTAAACCATAAGCCCTAAACCCTAATCAATCATCTTGTACTCCCCTTTGTCGAAACGCCAATAACAAGGAGTTGAACGGATCAAAGGCGCCACTGCCGGTGACTACGAAGAACACGAAATCGGCAAAATGACAGGCTGCAAATTTTTGACAGTAAGATACCTCCTTTCCATTATCAACCCAACGAACGACAGAAGAAGACACACAAGATCTGAGGCCGATGCCTTGTTAAAAGCTGCCCCTTTAAGCTGAGCTACAGGCCATTGCTTCCTGCGATGGCGTCGCCTGAGACTGTGAGCTCCAGCCTCACTTTTGAAGGGCAGCATCATTATAACCCGTTTCGTTCCATTACAGCCTGTAGATAAAGTGGTACGAAGAACTATCGTGGCCCATGCCTCGCATTTGCGCTACATATATATATATATATAT
>NW_013549822.1:0-1635 GCF_000499425.1 Eimeria acervulina
CAGCAGCAGCAGCAGCAGCAGCAGCAACAGCAACAGAAGGCACTGCCAGTATGAGGAGATAGAGCAAGCCAAGGGGTTTAAAGGGCTCATGACGGCCTCATAAGACTTATTGAAGTACAAGAAGATATATTAATATATTTCACGCTTAATTAAGCTTTATTAGGGTATATTAGGGTTTAGAAAGGTTTACAGAAATATCTCAAAGTTAATGAAAGCTTATCAGCGTATGATGGGGCTTCCTAGGGTTTGATGAGGAGTAAGAAAAACACGAGGGTAGATTAGGGCTCATTAGGGTTTACTAGGGTTTGTGAAAGTCATTAGGGTTTAGCACACTCAGGATCAATGAGGCTAATTAGGGTTTACTAGAGTTTAGAAGAGTTAATTAGGGTTTGTTATAGCTAGGGTTTAGAAGAGTTAATTAGGGTTTACTAGGGTCTAGAAGAGTTAATTGGGGTTTGCTATTGCTAGGGTTTAGAAGAGTTAATTAGGGTTTGTTAGGGTTTAGAAGGGTTAATTAGGGTTTGTTATAGCTAGGGTTTAGAAGAGTTAATTAGGGTTTGTTATAGCTAGGGTTTAGAAGAGTTAATTAGGGTTTATTATAGCTAGGGTTTAGAAGCGTTAATTAGGGTTTGTTAGGGTTTACAAAACCCTCACCAGCATCTTGCAACGCGAGTTTGCTAGCAGCAACAGCAAACTGCGTAAATCTGTCGTTTCTCCTTGCATCCTTCGGCTCTTTAAAATAATCTTTGCCATCAAATGAAGAGGCAGGGACTTCATAAGCAACTATAAATAGACAAACAAATAAATAAATATATTTTTATTTATTTCTTTGCTTCTTTGCTCGTTTATTGATTCGTGAATATACACAGAAACAAATAAACGCATACGCAAACACATACACTAGCAAATACACAAAGAAACCAGCAACAAATAAACAAACAAAAAAATAAATAACAAATAAATAAATAAACATAAACTAGAAAAGCTCGCATCCATGGATTTAAAGGCATGATGCATATACTAAGGCGCATGCAAAATATGAATGCATGCATGCAAAATATGCATGCAAAATATGCATGCAAAATATGCATGCATGCATGCAAAGGTTTATATTTGAAGTAATTTACCTGTGCAAGCCATATCTTTAGGGTCGAATGCCTGCACTGTATCTGCGTTATTTACTCCTTTTAACAAATTACCCCAAAAAGAATTTACTCCAATACCCGCAGCACTCACAACCCCTAAACCTGTACATAATATGCGGGGTGTACGTGCAGCACTACCCTGAAAAAAGAAACAAAACATATACACACATGCTGCTGCTGCTGCTGGTGCTGTTGCTGCTGCTGTTGTTGTTCGTGCTGCTGCTGTTGTTGTTGCTGTTGTTGGTGTTGCCACTGCTGATGTTGTTGCTGCTGCTGAGGCTGTTGGTTTTGCTGCTACTGTTGTTCCAGATGCTGCTGCTGCTGCTGCAGTTGTTGGTGGAGGTACGGGTGCTGCTGCTGCTCCTGCTAATACTGCAGCTGCTGTTTCTGCTACTGCTGCTTGGGGGTTTATAACAGCGCACCTGGCGACTGTTAAAGAGGCGGCTGCTGCGATATGCTTTTGCGTTTAAGAAATTCTGCTGCTGCTGCT
>NW_013549822.1:1735-23864 GCF_000499425.1 Eimeria acervulina
CAAAAAAATAAATAACAAATAAATAAATAAACATAAACTAGAAAAGCTCGCATCCATGGATTTAAAGGCATGATGCATATACTAAGGCGCATGCAAAATATGAATGCATGCATGCAAAATATGCATGCAAAATATGCATGCAAAATATGCATGCATGCATGCAAAGGTTTATATTTGAAGTAATTTACCTGTGCAAGCCATATCTTTAGGGTCGAATGCCTGCACTGTATCTGCGTTATTTACTCCTTTTAACAAATTACCCCAAAAAGAATTTACTCCAATACCCGCAGCACTCACAACCCCTAAACCTGTACATAATATGCGGGGTGTACGTGCAGCACTACCCTGAAAAAAGAAACAAAACATATACACACATGCTGCTGCTGCTGCTGGTGCTGTTGCTGCTGCTGTTGTTGTTCGTGCTGCTGCTGTTGTTGTTGCTGTTGTTGGTGTTGCCACTGCTGATGTTGTTGCTGCTGCTGAGGCTGTTGGTTTTGCTGCTACTGTTGTTCCAGATGCTGCTGCTGCTGCTGCAGTTGTTGGTGGAGGTACGGGTGCTGCTGCTGCTCCTGCTAATACTGCAGCTGCTGTTTCTGCTACTGCTGCTTGGGGGTTTATAACAGCGCACCTGGCGACTGTTAAAGAGGCGGCTGCTGCGATATGCTTTTGCGTTTAAGAAATTCTGCTGCTGCTGCTGCTGTTGCTGAGCCTGAGGCTGCTGCTGCTGCTGCTGCAGCACTGATGCTGCTGCTTGTGAAGGGTGTTGCTGCGGTGCAGCATGCAGATTTCTTGTGGGTGCAACAAAGGCTGGGGTATTATCTTTTGCGAGTGTCTGCAGAGACACCCGAAGTAAGAGAAGAAACACACTATTTGTTTCTTGTTTCTTCTTTGAAGTTAATGCTGCATAATGCTATGCACGTATATGAGAGTTGCTGCGTAAGATTGAGGATACAGAAGGAGACAGCTGGGCCTTTAAAAGAAGCAAGACAAACCAGCTACAGCAAACAGAAAGTTGAGACAAACCACTGCTAACTACGTACCTTAGTTGCAGAAAGCTGCGAAGCTTCTGCTGCAGGTTGCTGCTGCAGCAGCAGCAACAGCAGCAGCTGCTGCAGCAGCAGCAGCAGAGATCGTGTGTGACTTCCTAAGAGCATCTTTTAGGCCCAATTGAGAGGTCCTTCGTGGGTATGGCGGGTCGAGCAGCAGCAGGCGACTGCTGCTGCTGCTGCTGCTGTTGCTGCTGCTGCTGCTGGGGCTGTTGCTGCCTGTGAACTGCTGTTATTAAGTCTACTTGTTTAGGAATGCAGATGCACGCAATATAAGGATGATGAATATTCAGGTGTATGGACACCGCAGAAACCCTCTCCCCACGGCTCGCCGGTCTTGTGCTGACTGCTGCTGCTCAGACTGCGTAGTCTGTCCGTTGTTTCTTCTCCTTCTTGTGCAAACTAAAGAATAAAAATGAATTTAAATACTTTTCTGAGGTCCTTCTGCTTCTAGGGAGCTCTGAGGTGTATAGACACCTGAGCCCTCAAGCCAAGGGAGGCCGGGGCGGCTGCACGCTGGCAGGGTGTCGGCGTAGGTATTTGTGAAATTGTTTGGTTTAAAAGCAAAATTAAGCAAATAAATAAAAACCAATTCAATTATTTTGTTATTTTCCCACTTTTTCCAGCTCAAAACGCCCCAAATACCCTCAGACAAGACACCACAGCAAGGGGCTGCTGCCAGCGGGAGGCAGACAGCCAGCTGCTTCATATACACCAGAGCGGGCGATTCGATGAATGGCGGCGCAGCAGCAGCAGATAAAATAAATAAACAACAAAAAACAAAATAAATATAAATAATAAGGTGTTTAAAACCTTCTTATCTTCTTCTTTAGAAGCATAACAAACACACACATGCCACTCCCACACGCTGTAGGGTGTATGTATACATTAATATACACAAATTTATAATTATTCTAGTTCTTGCAATTGAGGCTTTGTTTTTCTTTAGACAACTATACTTACAACTTCTTATTAACTCATTTAATGTGAAGGTATTCTCGAGAAGAGGGCTGAGAAAGAAGGGAGGCAAAAGAAAGAGAGACAGACAGCGTGCGTTGTGGTGTGTTGTTGAGATTTATCTGTATACTTTTTTAATTGATTTGTTTTGCTTGTCTGTTTTCTTCTCTGTCTGTCTCTGTTTGTTTTTGTGTCTCTTTAAATAATATTTGCGCTGCTTCTTCTCTTCAGCATTTAAACCCTCTCTGCTTCTTTGTTGTCTGTCTGTCTCTTTCCTTTGCTGCTGTCTCGCATATTTTCTGTCTCCTGCTGTCTTGTTGCTGTCTCCTCGCTTTTCTGTTTGTTACTTCTTTCAAGACATGTGTAAGCTTCTTTTTATTTACTCTTTGTTTTTCTTCTGTCTCTTCTCAATTCATCCGTTGCCCTTGCGCCACCGAGGTGTATAGGCAGACATCTCAGCTGTTTATTGTCTCCTTCTGTCTCTCTCCTTCTCTCTCTCTCTCTCTCTCTATATATATATATATATATATACATTTATATGCTGTCTATTGTGCGTTTCTCTTTCTCTTAGACACCCCCGTTTCTGTCTCTCTGCATGACAGTTCCTTTGTCTTGTTGTTTTCTTGTGTTGCTGACGTCATACATAGAAATATATGCATATATATATAATATATATATATATATATGTATATATGTGTATACACATATATACATATATGTATATATATACATATATATATGCTGTATTTCTGTATCTGCAGGTATTGTATATGTATATATACATCTATATATATATATATATATTTATATATTTATTTATTTATTATTAAATAAAACATTTATTTATTTCGTTTTTCTCTCGCCACTCGCAGATTTTTTATTTTATTTAAATTTTTCTTTTGGCGTTTTGTTTGTATCTTTCGTTTGTATGCATAATGCATAATATATATAATATATTAATAAAATAATATTATATATATATGCATATTGTATTATAATATATATATTATATTTATTTTCTACATTATTATTTACTATAATATCTATCATAATATTGAGTTTAAGGTTTATAACAAAAAATAAATAATTTGTTTGTAGATATTTAGCTTGTTATAGAGTTATAGAGAAGTAAATGAACACGAAATAAAATATCTCTGCCTCTTATCTTTTGTTTTATTTTGTTTATTTGTATACATGCATGCATTCAGCTGGCGGCGGTATGCCTTATAAATATATATATATATATATATATATAAAGGGTCTAGGGTTTAGGGTTTAGGTTTGAATATGAAGTTAACAACGCGAGCCTCTGGCTTTGCGAATATGCTGCTGAGTGTTTGATTATTTGCTGCTTCTCTCTGGAGACGCTGCTGCACAGCAGCAGCTTTTGCTGCTGCTGCTATAAGACTTTGGGGTGTATCTGTCTCCTTCGCTGTTAGCTGCAGAGACAGTCTGTGCTTCCCGTTGATCTGCACAGACACCTGAACGCATGCAGTCTCTGTCTCTTTTTCATTATCTTGTGTCTCCTTTGCTGCTGCTTGCTGCTGCTGCTGCTGCTGCTGCTGCTGCAGCAGCTCCTCCGGCCACTCCCCTGCTGCAGCAATTGTCTCCTTCGCAAAAGAAAAGAAAGAAGGATATTTTGCTGCTGTTATCTTCCAGAGTTCTTCTGTTATAAAGGGGGCGAGTGGGTGCAGCAGCAGCAGCAGCACCTGCACGCTGCTTACAGACAGACAGCCTCCTTGCTGCTGCTGCTGCTGCTGCAGCAATCGTGTCCCCTCCATAAGAGCAGCAACAGCCCTATTCACTTGCATGCGTTTTAAGCTGCTAGTTACTCTTTTTAAAAGCGGCAGCAGCAGCAGCAACTCCCCGCGACTCATAGGTGCTGCAACAACCCCACCAGCAGTAACACCATCACCACCAACTCCTTCGAAGTCGCTGCTGCTGCTGCTGCTGCTGCTGCTGCTATTGTTGTTGCTGCTGTTGCTATTGCTATTGCTGCTATTGTTGTTGCTGCTGCTGTTACAGGTGCTGCCGCCGTTGCTGCTACTGCTACTGCACCTACTGCTGTTGCTGCTGCTGCTGTTGCTGCTGCTGCTGCTGCTGCTGTTGGGGTTTGCTGTTATCATATTCCAAAGTCTTTGCAGCAGTCTGTGTGCGCCTTTAATTCCTTGATAACCCCACACCTTCGTAGAGGAGACAGGGCCTAGAGACAGCAAATGCAATCTTAGAGCATCGGCACCGTGCAGCTTAAAAAGCATATCAGGAGACACACCGTTATTCTTTGACTTCGACATCTTCTCATATACACTCAGCAGCAAATAATAACGGCCTTCATTGCATGCATCTTTCAATGCTGCATCTCCTGATCCTCCTTTTGCTGCTGCTGCTGATCCTGCTGCTGCTGCTGCTGCTGGGGATCCTGCTGCTGCTGCTGCTGCTGGGGATCCTGCTGCTGCTGCTGCTGGAGACCCTGCTGCTGCTGCTGCTGCTGGGGATCCTGCTGTTGCTGGTGGTGCTGCTGCTGTTGGTGCTGTTGCTGTTGTTGCTGCTGCTATATCTGAAGCAAGTGGCTTTGCTGCTGCTGCTTCTGCTGCTGCTGTTGTTTTGCTGTTTTTATTGGGAATGAAGAGGGCCCAGCCCCTTCGATTAATTTGTTTTATAAGAGATGAATTGCTGTTTATCTCTTCCTTATAAACAGCAACGCCAGAAGGCAGGTGAACACCGCAGGGGGTCTTCTGCATGCTAGCAGCAGCAGCAGCAGGAGCTGCTGCTGTTGCTGTTGCTGGTTCTGTTAGTGCTGGTGCTGATGCTGCTGTTGCTGTTTTTGCTGCTGCAGCTGCTGCTGGCGGAGACTGCTCAATGGGCTCACCGCCAGCAGCAGCAGCAGCTGCAGCAGGAGCAGCAGCAGCAAGAGCAGCAGGAGCAGCAGCAGGATCAAGGCGAACATCTGCAGCATCAACAGGGGCCCCTGTATCAATTCTACGCAGCAGAAAATGACGGGGGGCCCCTAATATAACACCAGGGGTGAGGAGACACCTGAACGGCTCCTCTTCGTGTACAACTCCGATGTCTTTTAAAAACTTATGCCAGAACCTAAACAAACAACAAAAACAAAAAATTATCAATCACTCAATGCATTCATAAACTAATTAATCTATCAATATATATATATATATATGTATATATATGCATATATATATATATATATTGTATGTTAATATAATCTGTTAACCTAGTACAATATATATATATATATATATATAAATTTATTGAAGAAAAACGTGGTATAGCAATAAAATATGTAAAAACAACAAAAAATAATAACAGATATAAAAATAAATAAAAGGCAAATAAAAAACAAAAAGATATTCATATAAAAATAAAAAGGAGACAATTAAAAATTAAAAAACAAACAAAATAATAAAAAGATTAATATAAATGCAAAAGGAGACAAACAAAGACAGACAAAACCTAAAGAAAAAACAAAAGAAACATATCAAATAAAAGACAGACAGAAACAAACAAAACAAAAATAATAAACACAAAGACAAGCAGCAATAGACAACAAATTAAAAGAAAAGGTATAATAATTGTGTGCGGCAGAGGCCGGTATGAGGGTTTAGGGTTTAGGGTTTGAAGTAAATACAGCAACAAAGGCAGAGCAAACGCGAAGAGAAACAAACAAACAACGTACATATTATAAAATAAATAATATGTACGACAGCAACATCAACACTAAGACGGCAGAGACAATAAACAAAAACACAAAATGCAGCGAGGTATATTAGAAAGGAGACAAAGAAGTTGCTGCACCTGGTTAGCTAGCCGCTGCTGTTGCTTCTGCTGCTTAGTTTGTTGCTTCTGCTGCTGCTGCTGCTTGCTGGCTAGCTGATTCTGTTGCATAGCTAACTGCTGCTCCTAGCTGGCGAGCTGCTGCTATCATCTGGCTAGCCAGGTAGCTAGCCAAACGACAGCAAGCCAGCTAGCTAGCTAGCTAGCTAGCCAAACGATAACAAGCAAGCAACCAAGCAAGCAAGCCAGCTAGCTAGCTAGCTAGCTAGCTAGCTGTGTTTCTTACCTTGCATATATGAGGTGGGTGACTGCATGCTCTCTTCCTCCAATATAAAGATCAACAGGAAGCCAATAGCGAAGTAGGGGGCCCCCCGCGGGGGCCCCTTCATTAAAGGGATCGATGAATCGAAGGTAATACCAACTGCTGCCAGCCCACTGAGGCATTGTCGCTGTCTCCCGGTGATAACAAAAAAAACTATTCAAATCGGCGACCCCCTCCACAACCCCACCTGAAGAAACACCAACACGGGGCCCCCCAGGGGCCCCTTCACTAACAGGGGGCCCCCCAGGGGCCCCCTCACTAGCAGGGGGCCCCCCAAGGGCCCCCTCTTCACCAACGGGGGGCACCCCAGAGGGCCCCTCACTAACAGGGGGGCCCCCAGGGGGCCCCTCACTAACAGAGGGCCCCACAGGGGGCCCCTCCTTAACATTAGGGACCCCCTTTGGGGGCCCCTCACCAACGGGGGCCCCCCTGGGGGCCCCTCCAGGAGAACCCTCAACTCTAAGGGAGCCCTCAGGGGGGCCCTCCTCTCTCTGGGGGGCCCCCTGAGGGGGCCCCCCCGAGGCCCTTCCAGGGACTGCTGAATTACTAATTTGTTTGTCTTTGTGTGTGTATTTTGGGTTGCATGCGAGACAGACGCCGGTGACCCAATCTTTATACCTGCTGAGTGCTGCTACGGGCTCCAGGGCCTCCCTGCTGCCAGCAGCAGAAGCGTCATTAGCAGCAGCAGCAGCAGCAGCTGCTGCTGCTGCTGCTGCTGAGTAGTTGGCTGTGAGTTCCGGGCGGAATGGAGGGAGGGTTAGAGGTAAATCTGCCTCGTTAAGGGGCAGCACTTCAGGTGTCTCTGCATCTGTTGCTGCTGCTTCTTGCGCTGCTGCACCTCTTGCTGCTGCTGCTGCTGCTGCTGCTGCTGCATCTTTTGTTGCTTCTTTCGTGCATCTGCTGCAGCGACGCAGCACAGGGATCGGCTCCCCCCAGAATCTCTGACGACTGAAGAGCCAATCTCTCAGCCTGTATCGAACTATCTCCTTTTTGCTGCTGCTAGCAGCAAGCCACCTGTCAGCTTCCTCTCTTGCTGCTGCTGCTGCTGCAGCTTCTTGCGCTGCTGCCTCTGCAGCTGTTTCTGCTGTTGCTGTTGCTGTTGCTGTTGCTGTTGCTGTTGCTGTTGCTGTTGCTGTTGCTGTTGGGGAGAGCGGCACCAGGCCTGCAGCAGCGAGAGGAGCAGCAAACTGCTGTTGCAGCGGAGCTAGCAGCAGCAAATCTGCTGCAGTTAGCTGATAGCCAAACTCCTGCAGCTGCTCGATTGCGTCTGTTACCACTACCGGCATCTTCGCACGCGTTACAGGGTGGTGTACGTACACCCCAGTGAAGAACCCCTTTAGGCCCTGCGTGCTGCTGTTGCTGTTGCTGTTGCTGCCGCTGCTGCTGCTGCTATTGTTGCTGCTGGTGGTGGTGGTACTAGTGCTGCTGTTTGCGTTGCTGCTGTTGCTGCTGCTGTTGCTGCTGCTGCTGCAGCCAAGCATCTGTCTTTCCTCGTTTTTGCGTTTATTTTGTTTGATATATTCTTGAAGCAGAGCTACTTCTGCGTCTCTACGACATAAAGCAGCAGCAAAAGGGTTTAGGGGGTGTATGGCGACAGCGGTGCAGCAGCAGAGTTGTTCAGGTTGAAGCAGCAAGGCGTTTAGGGTTTGCGGGGCTTCTGTTCTAAACCCTAAACCCTCGCTAGGAAACCCTAAACCCTCATTTACTAGCGCTAGAGGCAGCTGCGTATACACCGTACGCCCCAACCAATGCCTCTGCATTTGTAAGACATCTGTAGGCCAGTCTATTTCTTTTAATCCTTCAAACAAACGCTCAACGTACACCCCAAGCCTTAGATGCCACTGCTGCAGCAGACGACGCTCTACTGGGAAACCCCCTCGCTCGCTCAAACCCTCAGCAGTCAATTCCTCATCCGCTAACACCGTACCTGCATGCAAACCCTAAACCCTAAACCCTAAACCCTAACCTCTAAACCACAGACACAGAAAGAACTGAAATGCCACGCCCATTTAGGGAGAAAATGCGATACCAACAAGCTTAAAGGATAAAGCCTAAACCCTAAACCCTAAACCCTAAACCCTAGACCCTCGACTGACCGAGTGCGGGGCACCAGTTGACGTATGCATTTGTTTGATAGGCGAGCCCCCTTTTAAACATTTGTAAGAAACTCCACTGAGTCCATTTGAAGAAGGTCGGGCAGCAAGTATTGATTTCTCGTCTCCAATCGGCACTGATGCCGAGCTGCTGCAGCTGCTGCTTAAATGCTTTTATGTTTGCTGCAACAGATATCGAAGGAGGCTCTCCTCGCTCCCTCGCGTGCTGCTCCGCTGGGAGACCAAAGGAGTCCCAGCCCATACAGTGCAGCACGTCAGGCTGCAGCGGCTTCTCTTGTTGCTGTTGCTGCTGCTGCTGCTGCTGCTGCTGTGGGTGTGGTGGGTGTTGCAGTTGTTGCTGCTGTTGTTGCTGCGCGTTTCGCTTCTCCTTCCCGCTGCTGCTACTGCTGCTGCTAATGCTGCTGCTGCTGCTGGTGTCGCTGCTGCTGCTGCTGCTGCTCTTTGTGAGTTGTTGTTTTGTTTCTCTTCTTTCCCTCCTTTCTTTATGTAGTGCAGCTCGCAGCAGCAAACGCTGAAACCGTGCTGCTACATCTGCTAGGGTGTATGTATAGCAGTGCCCCATATGCAAACCACTTCCCGAAGGATAAGGAATCATCGATAAAACGTAGTACTTACCAACCCCTGATGGATCCCTAATGCTGCTGCTGCTGCTGCTGTCGCTGCTGCTGCTGTCGCTGCTGCTGCTGCTGCTGCTGTCGTTGCTATTGCTGTTGCTGCTGCTGGTATCGCTTCTGCTGCTGCTGCTGCTGCTGCTGCAGTATGTTTCAATAGTGTTTGGATTATGTTGTGAGGGAAGAGGAGGAGAGAATTCGCTGCAATTATTTGCATAGTACTTCAACCAGCGTTTTTCTACTTCTTGAAAAGGATACGGCTGCCACTTGGGGGCCCCCTTGATGGGGGCCCCCTGTTGTTCGGATGCGCGGGCTGTATATACACTCTTATTTTTATCTTCTTTATTAATGTCTGCTTCAGTTGAGGGGCCCCCTTGCTGGCAGGCAGCTGCAGCAGGAAGAGAGAAACGCCGCCAAGGGGGCCCCGCTGCAGCAGCAAAGGCACAGCTTTTGCTGCTGCGAGATGAGACAGGAGAGACAGAGAAACGCAGCAGCAAACATTCACACAGGGCCTCCTGCATGCAGCAAAGCAGCAGCAGAAAAAAGAGGGGCAAGAACAGCAAACTCCAGTGCTGCCGCAGCTGCTGCTGCTGCTGCTGCTGCTGCTGCTGCAGGCGGGGTCCCACCCCCATCTTGCTGCAGCACCAGACACATAGAAACCAAGAGAATGAGAAGTAGAGGAGACAGAAACAGATGTTTATCGCTCGATCTTAACAAACAACAAGCAGGGGCCCCCATGAGGAGGCAGTGTTGCTAGAGGGGCCCCCTTCATGCTTATAGAAGAGGAAAGCTGTCTAGGGGGCCCATCGTGACAGCTGAATAGGGGAGCAGCAGATACTGCAGCAAGTGCTGCAGATAATAACAAATAGAGAAATAAGCAACTTAATATGAAGTAAAAGCAATGGGCGAGGAGCTGCTGAGCCGGTAGATTGCAGCAGGGGGCCCCACAGCCGACAGACGCGTAGAGGGGGTTTGAGGCCCCAGCGTCAGAGGGGTTGCTTAGCTTACTTTGTGTAAATTTAAATATAGAAATGAAAAAAGAAATACAAAGAGAAATAAATAAGAACAGAATTAGCCGTTAGGTGTATAGGCAGGTGTCGGGTGCCATGCTCGCATATCGATGCCTCGCTCGAGAGGCCCGCCGAGGCCAGCAGGCTGGGAGGAAGCTGAATAAGCAAATTAAGCGGAAAATAAATTTAATAAAACAAATAAATAAAGACAAATACTTAAAAATTAGTTATTTAAACCCAAATATACCCACAGACAGACTAATAGCTCCTCCGCACTCGCATTAAGTACGAGGCGGTCCGCTGTTTTCTATGGAACAAATTAATAACCAGTTGCACTGAAAAAGACGAAAAAACAAAACCCAAGTTGAGTAAAAGAAGAGTTTTGTTCAGTCAAAGTGAATTTGTTCAGTTTAGCTGAAAAAGAAGGCAACTAAATGCCATCAGGCAATTTAGCAAGGAAAAAGAAGCGTGTTGTGCGGAATCCACCGCCATAAATCAAAGAAGAAAAACTTATCTTTAATAGAGCAGAAATGCTTATTTCGCTTTACTTCCTGTTGTTCAATTGAAATAAACAGGCCGACAGCATTGTAGCGTGGAGCAGTTTCAGCTCTGTTGAATCAACAGAGTCTGCATATGAAAGCAGAGCCGAAATCACCAAAACAATTCGAAAAAGTTTCCGTATAAAGGATTAATTTTCGTAGTTTGCAAAACCTCACGAACGTTCGTTCAATTCAACGGATAGTGCACTGGTGATAGGTTTCATCTCGGCTGTATCGGCAGCTTTCTTTATCGAGTTGTTTAAATTCAGAAGGGGAAGTAGAGGTATGGAGCATCAGAATGCGGCTGGTTACGGAATGAAAATGGATAAATCACTTTAAATTTTTCCGAAAATGCATAGGCATTTATACCTACGTCAAGTTGCGGAGTTCATCGGGATTGCATTTCTGTTGACTGTGCGGCCGACTGTTGGACTGAAAGCGGTAGGAAGGCTAGCGGAAACCAGCAATAAAACCTCTCCTCGATCACCATTTCTTTTTTAGAATTCCTGGCCAATTAAATTTCGTCAAAATGCGCAAACTTTGCCTTCCATTGAAGTCAAACTCTCCCCACCAGACGACGTAAGACTCCTGCCTCTGTACCGCGTATTTCAGGAATCTGCGGTTGATTTTGCACTATGATCATCATTATCATCACCATTATCATCATCATTATCATTATTATTACCAAAATTATGAGCGCATTTCCAGCCTTTGCCACAAGTTACCGCTGAAGTCCTTCTGCTGGAGAGGTCCCGGCTCGAACTCGAAGAGGTTCGATATTATTATTTCTTCTGCTTTTCTACTTTTAAGCGTTTCTGCATATTACATTTTGCCGGTGAATGAACCGAATTAAGGGGCTGATGGCGAAACTAGAAGATGAATACAACACCCAGCTGGACAATGCACAGACGCAAATTTCTGCAGCAGTGGAGAGGGTAGGTGGTGCTCGTTTCGATGATTGCAATTGCACCTCTGCCAGCGATTATTATATCACTTACTTTATTTGTTAGGCTATGAGCATATTCAACAACCCTGACATCCTTCAAGGCGCTATAAGAGGGGCAATGCTGCCCCGGGTCGGCGAGGAAACAACAGGAGGAGGAGCTGCGGCCAGATTCCAGCAGATGAACGACAGGTCCGTCATCGTGTAGAAACCCTAAACCCTAAACCCTAAACCCTTTGCAGCGCGGATTCTAGGGCCTTTCGTTCTCCTTCAGTTTCTCACATGAGGGGAAACGGCCCTCTTCGGAGTTTTTCTTCGTTTTTGCAAACCGGAGAAACCGTTCGCTCTGAAAATAAAATAGTTGGCGATATAATGGCTGCCGCTCTCGCGCCTCCTCCAGCAGTTAAGCTGCAGGTGCGTTTGAGCATGTTTGCATTTTGTTTGTTTATTTGCTGTTGTGTTCAAGTGCTTGTGCTGAAACAGAGCAACATTATATAACTGTTGTAATTTTCTTCTTTCCCCCCTGCTGCAGCTGACAGAAGTTAACGAACCAGACCCTCAAATAAAGGAGAAGATGGTATGCAAATAAAAATAAAAAATAAAGCAAAAACAAATGCGGCGTAATGCTGAAATAGGATGAGATTGAGCAACTGCGAGCAGACGAGGAAACGAAGGTAAAAAACCCTAAACCCTAAACCCTAAACCCTAACTAAACCCTAACTCTTTGCAGATGTTTGACCAGGCAATGATGGAGTTCGGCCAGCTAACTCAAATAACAGTTGCAGGTGAAAAGAGAGACAAATAACGCCGCCCCTCACTTGGGGCTTGCAAGGAAGCAGAGTTGCTGCTTCTTTGATGGATATGCATGCGCTTTCAGGCTTAGAAGAAAATATTCAACTTCAGTTGAACCCCTTCCTAGTAGACAAGGCGGTGCGTTATATAAAAGAGCGAACAACTTGAAAACAGAGGCAGAGAGACAACATAAAAGCAAATCTCTTACCTCCTAAACCATCAAGGCTGTGAAGCAAGCCCTGAAGCAAAGCGCTGCAGCAGCAGCAGGAATAGCAGCAGCAACTGCACCTGCTGCATACACCCCCACGCCTCTTGCCTTCAAACAAGAAGAGAAAATAAAGCAAAATAAACAGCCGATGCTGCATGTACGTTAGGCTCTCTAGCTACAAATAAACCCTCAGCTGTATCTCTTGATTTAACCGAAAGCAGGAGAGGAGATCCCCCTCGTCTTTCCTGCAGCTTACCAGCTCATCTGCTGCTTCTTCTGCTGCAACAGCAACAGCAGCAGCCGCAGCAGCTGCTGCAGCAGCAGCTAAACAGCGTACGTTCAACTCAACAAACCCCAAATGCAAACAACAAACGTCATTGCATATATTTAAAACCGCAGAAACAAAATTCGGCCTCACGACAGAGAAACAGCTGAACGTAAAAATCACGCAAGCTGAGAAACCGTAAGCGCCTTGTGCTGCGCTGCAGCAGCAGCTGCTGCGCTGTTCCTGCTGCTTCTTCTTCTTGCTGCTGCTGCTGCTGCTGTTGATGTTGTTGCTGCTGCTGCTGTTGCTGTTGCTGCTCATAAACTCTGGGTTCTTCAGATACCCCACAGTGGACGAAATCGTCAGCGAAATGCAAAAGAAAAGAGATGCAACGGAACGCCTGGTTAGCCACTCACTAGCAGCAGCAGCAGCAGCAGCAGCAGTGGCGACTCCTGCTGCTGCTGCTGCTGTTGCTGCTGCTGTTGTTGCTGCTGCTGATAATGATGATGTTATTGCTGCTGCTGCTGCTCACGTGCGCGTTATTCAGGAGAGGATGAAGATATTGCAGTTGCAGATGAAGCTTTTGCGGGTTTGTTTGTTTGCAGCTTCAATACAAAAAAAGAAATATTAAAATTTTTTTTTAATTTCCTAAGGCAGAAGGAGAAATGATAAAAGAGGCTCTGCACTCTAACGTCGCTCGCATCTTAGCTCAGTTAGCCCCTGCAAGTAAGTTTATCTTTTTTGTTGTTTGTTTGTCTTTCTTGCTCCCGCTTCTTTCTTTATTCATATATTCATTTATACTCTAAACCCTTCAAACTTCAGTCGAAGCCATCAAAGCAGAGGCCGCTGTTCGCGCCCTGTCCTGAGGAAGCGGTGGTTTAGGGTTTAGGGTTTAGGGTTTAGGGTTTATCAGACCCATTTTAAGACGTCCTTGATGAGGATATTCCAAACGACATCAATCAGCACTTCGATGCAAATTAAATATATCACAATCCACTCTAGTTTGTAGCCGTGCTGTGAAAAACAAACAAAACAAACAAAACAAATAAAACAAATAGAACAAATATTGAACATAAACAAACATTTCTCCTCACCAAACACTGCAGCCTCTTCATCTTAGCTAGCCGCTAGCCTCTAGCTGCTGCTGCTGCTGCTGTTGCTGCTGCTCTTGCTGCTGCTGCTTGCGTTACTGCTGCTGCTCCTGCGGGTGCTGTTGCTGTAGTAGCTGCTGTGGCTGCTGCTGTGCTGCAGTAGCTGCTGTTGCTGCTGCTGTTGCTGTAGTTGCTGTTGCTGCTGCTGCTGCTGCTGCTGCTGCTGCTGGTTCTTTATCCTTACAGAGTGGCAGCCTACCTGAATGGTGAGTTCGTTGTTGAGCATATCGTACAGATCCTTAATAATATCTAATCTGAGTAGAAATAGCACAAGAGGAGGAGCAGCAGATTCCAGACGTGTCAACGCTTCTGCTTCTGCTGCTGCTGCTGCTGCTGCTGAGGTGTACGTACACCTCAAGACGCGCATTTGCAGGTTTTACCTCTGATTGAGAATTTCAACGCGTTTCGGTATTTCTAAATATCGCCGACAATTGTCGTAGTGGTCAGCGAAGTCATCGTTATCCCAGAATATATCTGAAAAACAAAGAAAAATGAATGCCTATAGTTAGTACTTATTGCTGCTGCTGCTGCTGCTGCTGCTGCTGCTGTTGGAAGCAGCAGCAGTTCAACTCCCAATACACGATTTCAGGTGGTGGTGGTGGTGGTGCTGCTGCTGCTGCTGCTGTTGCTGCTGCTGCTGTTGGGTTTGCGCAGCAAATGACAAACCCCACAAAGCGTGCTACAAACTGCTGGAGACTGAAGACTCTGCATATAATAATATATATATATATATACAGATCTATATATATATACATCTATCTATATGTATATATATATACATCTATACATATATATATGTATATATATAATATGCATACATATATATATTATTAAGTAGGGTATAAGAATATTACCGGGTGTATCCAAGATGTCAGTGTGCAAGTTGATGTAAAATCTATTTACAAATAATTCGCCGATTCGCCGTCCGATGTCTTCGCGCGTCGATTGAATATTTCCAGTACGCGCCAAACTCTCTGCAGCAGCAGCAGCAGCAGCAGCAGCAGCAGCAGCAGCAGCAGCAGCAGCAGTAGGTGTAGGTGTAGGGGAAACAGAGGAGGCGAGGGGAGCAGCAGCAGCAGCAGCAGCAGCAGCAGCAGCAGCAGGAACCGCAGCAGCAGAGACAGTGGGTTGCAAAAGCAGCACATATGCAACGAGAAGAAGAAGGAGCAGCAGCACAAGAAGCAAACAAAGAAAACAAACGTGAAAAAAGAGACAAACAAAACAGCAACAGCAGCAGCAGCAGCAGCAACAGCAGCAGCAGCAGCAACAACAACAGCAGCAGCAGCAGCAGCAATTAGTACCGGGTATCATTTTGGTTCGCTCTATGTCTGCATCGACGAGGGTTTCGAAGAAGGCTAATTTGACGCTCTAAAAGAAAAAACAACAAAAAGAAAAGGAGACAAAGATTATTCTGTCTGTCTCCTTGTACATATTGCTGTCTCCTTTGCTTTTTTGCTGCAGCAGCCTCTACTCTACATCCAGCTGTCTTGCTCTCTCTCTTTGATTATCACTGTCTCCTCTGTTTGCTGCTGTCTCCTTCCCTTCGGGTGCTGAAGGGTTTAGGGTTGTTTAGGGTTTTCTATTATTGATAAAGGTGGTTAGGGTTTAGGGTTTAGCGTTGTTTAGGGTTTGCTATTATTGATAAGGATGTTTAGGGTTTAGGGTTTATAATAATATTCTATTATTGATAAAGGTGTTTAGGGTTTAGGGTTAAGGGTTTAGGGTTTAAAATTAGGGTTTTGTCCTAGGTCTGAGTAGAGACATGTGAATAGGATTGATTAGGGTTTAGGGTTTAGGGTTTAGGGTTTAGAAACCCTTATAATACCTGTGCAAATGCATATGAATAAGCAAGACATTCAAACACATTTGTAGTAACGAGGTGTATACTGTCTCCTTTTATTATTGCTCTGTCCCCCCAAACATAAGACATATTATCTTCTTCTTTATTTAAACCCAAAGCCTCTTTTAAATACGGCTGTAGAAACCCTACTAAAGCCTACAACATAAATAAATAAACAAACAATATATAATTAAATATATTTATTATTCAATTCTTTAATAATAAATCAGTTTAAATCTATTAAATAAATCAATATAAATGCTATTTTATTTATTATCAAAACATTTAGCTATATATATATACAAATTATATATATATATATATATATATATATTCATGTGTGTAAATAAACAAATGAAGAAAGAAGCGACAGCAAATACGATATAAATATTGTGTAATTAATAAACAATAAATAAATAAATAAATAAACAAGCAGACGCTCGCAGTATTCATCTCGATAGCAACATCCACAACCAAATAAATGCAATATAAACCCTAAACCCTAAACCCTAAACCCTAAACCCTAAACCCTAAGAGGACAGGAATGAGAAAGAGAAGAAAAAAATAACAACCAGCAAAACTAAACAAACAAACAATTGCAGCAAACAAACAACCGAGCAAATAAATAAATAAACAAATAAACAAATAATAAATAAATAAATAAATAAATAAACAAATAAATAAATGAAGAACAGTAAAAAAGAAATAAATAAAAATCAAAGACGCTGACCTTCTGCTCGTCTCCGTCGACATCCCAAGCCACAATACACCCTAAACACCCCACAACAAACAAACACTAATTCGAATCTGCTGCTGCTGCTGCTGCTGCTGCTGTTGCTGTTGCTGCTGCTATTGCTGCTGCTGCTGCTGCTGTTGCTGTTCTTGCTGCCAATGGAGCTGTTGGTGCTGCTGCTTCGAGCTGTTGCTGCTGCTGCTGTTGCTGCTGCTGTTGCTGGAGTTGCAGTTCAGCTGCTGCTGCTGCTGCTGATCGTGCTGCTGCTGATCGTGCTGCTGCTGTTTAAAGATACTCTTGCTGCTGGTTCTGGCGCCGCTGACACAAGGCAGTGTAAGGCCTGAAACCTTCAAGGGTTTAGGGTTTAGGGTTTAGGGTTTAGGGTTTACCGAAGCGGAAGATGAATACTGTTTTTCTTTTAATAAAACATTTGCAGAAAAGAACTTCACTGTATGTATTCTCTACGCTGCAGGAAAACAACAAAACCCTAAACCCTAAACCCTAAACCCTAAACCCTAAACCCTAAACCCTAAAATGAATAAGAGGCGTCGCCAAGGTGTAGGCACACCTTAAGAACTCGATTGTAATAAACCCTAAACCCTTCTAAACCCTAAACCCTTCTAAACCCTAAACCCTAAACCCTAAACCCTTCTCGTGCGTGTTCGATTACTGTGCTTGCATACCATTTCTGCTCGCCCAACCCAAAACCCTAAACCCTAAACCCTAAACCCTATTCCGTAAACCCTAAACCCTTGAAAGCTAAGCCATAAACCCTAGCCACCCCAGCGTAAACCCTAAACTCTAACCCTAAACCCTAAACCCTAAACCCTTGAAACAAACCACCAACCTGAGAAACGTCGGCCGAATTACTTCAGGGCGGCGCGCTGCCTTCAGCAATTCTGGGAACAGCTGAAAAAACAAAAATAAAAAATAAAATAAACAAAAATAAATAAATAAATAAATTAAATAAATCGTAAAACCCTAAACCCTAACCACTAAACCCTAGAGGCTCAACCCTTTTCTTTCCTCCCCCAAGGAAGACTCCGCAACTCGAATCAATTAAGGTTTAGGGTGGTTTAGGGTTTAAGGATTAGGGTTTAGGGTTTAAGGATTAGGGTTTAGGGTTTAGGGTTTAGGGTTTGCATCCTCACGACTTCCGCCCCCACGCAAATTGCCCAGACACATCCTGCTGGAACTGGTCTCTGAATCCACAGAAAGAAATCAACAAGCCCTAAACCCTAAACCCTAAACCCTAAACCCTAAAGAGAGCACCCTAAACCCTAGACCCTGAACCCTAAAGAAGAAAGCAAACCCTAATTAAATCCTAAAACGGAGACAAATCCTAAACCCTTAACCCTAAAGGAAGATATAAACCCTAAACCCTACCGCCCTAAATTCTAAACCCTAAACCCTAAAACCCTAAACCCTAGGGCCCAAAAGGACCAAACCCTAAACTCTAAACCCTAAACCCTAAACCCTAAACCCTCGAGCGCAGGGTTTCTCTTGGTTTGACTGCCGCCTTGGCGCGACGTTGATGATTTGTGCGTTTGAGGGTTTAGGGTTTAGGGTTTGCGTTGCTTACATCCGCTCTCTCTCTAATTGAAGCCTGTATATCGGCTCTCTTCTTCGTGCTGCGAATTGGTTTCCGCTGTTGCGGAGGCTGCAGAAACAAAAACAAAAAAAAAAACAAACTGAAAAGTGCACGTACACCGCAAGATATGAATTATTAATAGTTTGCATCCAGCTGTACATACACCTCAGATTATATGTATATATATATATATATAAAGGGTTTAGGGTTTGCTAGGGTTTAGGGTTTAGGGTTTAGCGGCTGCTGCTGTGGAATTTGTTTTGCCTGAATTTCTTTTTGCATTAACTCGAGGGTTTCATCGGCTGTTTAGGGTTTAGGGTTTATTCTTGTTTAGGGTTTACAGCTCTAAGGGTTTAGGGTTTAGGGTTTAGGGTTTGATGTTTGATTATATTTATTGCTTCGGTCTCCGCCTGAATTTCTATTTGCTTTTTTTCTAGTTCTGTTTAGGGCTTACTATTGCTAAGGGCTTATAGCAATAAGGGTTTAGGATTTAGGGTTTAGGGTTTAGGGTTTAGGGTTTACTGTTTGATGTTTGATTTTATTTATTGCTTCGGCCTCCGCATGAATTTCTTTTTTGCTGTTTTCTTCTGTCAGCGGGCGGTAATGCCCAGCGGCTTCTAAGTCTTTGTTTGAGTGCTGCATGGGGTGAAAAGTATATTAAAATGCGGATAAAAAAGAATAAAACCCGAAAATAATAATAAAAAAAACAAAAATAAATCGTTTGAGGGGTTATAAGCCTATTTAAAAATTCAAAAAATTCACATTTCGGGTGTATATGCTACATGCATGCGCATGGGGCTGTATGGGGGGCCCCTCATATATATAAACATGCAGCTGAAAGATATTATTTTGTTTTTTTTCTCATTTAAAATGTATTTAAATACTTTTTATTTTTAATTTCTTACTTTCCCTCATTGCCTTCTTCTTATCTTCTTCAGCAGCAACACCAGCAGCTGTACATACACCAGCGCCTTCTGCTGCAGTTTCTAATCTTCTTCTTCCTTTCATTAGCTAGCTAGCTAGCCAATAACTAGCTAGCTAGCTAGCCAGCTAGCCAACAACTAGCTATACAGCTACCTACAGCTGCACATTACAAACTGCACATTAAGATGAGGGGCCCCCAGGGGCCCCCGGCGAGAGAAACGCCGGGAGCTAAGCAAAGCCAATTGCCTATAGAAGACCCGCAAGTTAGTAAACCCTAAACCCTAAACCCTAAACCCTCACAAGCCCTAAACCCTAAACCCTAAACCCTCACGAACCCTAAACCCTAAATCTTCGGAAACCCTAATCCTTGAGCAATCGGAAACGCTAATTCCTAAACCCTCAGAAACCCTGAACCTTAAACCTAAACCCTAAACCACCATAAACCCTAAACCCTAAACCCTAAACCCTCGGAAACTGATGCTCTTAGAAACCCTAAATGACTCGAAACCCTAAACGCTCAGCAGCCCTAAACCCTAAACCCCCGCAAACCTAAACCCTAAACCCTTAACATTGAATTCATAGGGCAAACCAAACGTAAACACTAAACAACTGTACACCTTAAACCCTAAACCCTAAACCCTAAACCCTAACTGCCAGTCTCTCTAATAAACCCTCCACCCCACAGTGCACCAACAGAGCTGCACGTACACCGCAGACTGCAGATTGTGTTGATTTGCACCTTCACACTTAAGGGTTTAGGGTTTAGGGTTTAGGATTTAGGTTAAAGGTTAAGGGTTAAGGGCTCAGGGTGTGAGGTTTACGGTTTGGGGATTAGGGTTTAGGGTTTAGGGTTTAGGGTTTAGGGTTTGGTGTTTCAGTCGCGGACATCCAAGCGGTCTCGGGCAATAATAAAACAACACAAGACGCTGGCAGCAAAAACAAAAGAAAGTGCTGCAGCTGTCTCCTCTCTATTTGAAGAGCAAGGAGGGTAAGCAGCAGCTGCAGCAGCAGCAGCAGCAGCAGCAACGGCAGCTAGAGCAGCAGGAGCTGCAGCAGCAGGAATAGTAGCTAGCAGCAGCAGCAGCTAGAACAGCAGCAGAAGCTACTGCAGAAGCAGCTGCAGCAGCGGCAACAGCAGCAAGAGCAGCAATTGTTGCAGCAGAGCACTTGGGCAGCAGCAGCAACAGCAGCAGCAGCAGCAGCAGCAGCTAGGCAGTTGCATCTATACCTTTTTAATTCTTTCGTTAGCGGGGTGTATCTGCAGTGTCTTTAATTTTTTTTCTTTGTTTGTTTTGTCTCTCCTTCTGTCTCTGTTTAATTTGTCTCCTTTTATCTGTCTCTTCTTGTTTATTTCAATTGATCTGTCTCTCTTTATTTATAGTTTTTATTTATTTATTTATTGTCTTTATTTATTTATTTAGTTATATTGAAGCAGAGGGCTTGGAAAAGGTTTATAAATTTCGTCAGGAAGATATCCTTAAAAATGTTAGCGAAGAGATTCGTAAAAAGGTAAACCCTAAACCCTAAACCCTAAACCCTAAACCCTAAACCCTAAACCCTAAACCCTAAACCCTAATGTGGTTTGTGTGGAAGTTTGAGGGGTTGTTGTTGCAGTTATAAATATCTGTCTCTTTTTGTTTATGCTCTGTCTCCTTTTAATATTTTATTATTATTATTTTTGTTGCTCTCTTCTTAAGTATATTTATTTTAAGATTTCGCTGTCTCTTCTTTGTTCGCCTCCTCCTTTATCTTTTGTGTTTATACAAAGCATATATATAATATAAATATATATATAATTTAACATATATATAATATTTGTTATATTTTATATATATTATATATAAATTATATATAATTTGATAAGATAATGTATAATAAATACTATATCTAACATCTAATACGTAATATAAAATACATCATCTCTAAATAAATAAATAAATATATATATATATTTATATTTACATAAAATATATAATATATATATATATACACTTATTTATGTATTCCTTACAGTGTATATGTTCGCGTTTAATTATTTATTTATAATCTGCTTATTAATTAATCAATATAATTAACTAATTAACTAAATTAACTAATTAACTAATTAATTAATTAATTAATTAATTAATTTATTTATTTATAGGCTTTTCGTTTAAACTTATCCTACGGCCCCTACTCAATCTCTTGCATTATGTATATCCTTATTAATCATTTTCTTTATACTCTATTTATTATTTATTATTAATTAATTAACTAATTAATTAATTAATTAATTAATTTATTTATTTATTTATAGGCGTTTCGTTTAAACTTATCCTACGGCCCCTACTCAATCTCTTGCAGCCGAGACGGCCGATATTTATTGCTGGGAGGACAGAAAGGGAGGCTGAGTCTGATAAATAGAGAAGACATGCATGCATTAACAGACATCAATGTAAGAAATAAATAAATAAATAAATAAATAAATAAATAAATAAATAAATAAATAAATAAATAGAATGCGTATTGTAAATATAAATGTGGGAAGACGCCGCGCTGCTTTGTCTCTTCGTCTTTTTTCTCTCTCTTTATCTCTCTTTATCTCTCTTTATCTCTCTTTGTCTGTCTTTGTCTCTCTTTATCTCTTTATCTGTCTCTCTTTATCTCTCTTTGTCTCTCTTTATTTGTCTCTCTTTATTTGTCTCTCTTTATCTGTCTCTCTTTATCTCTCTCTGTCTCTCCTTGTCTCTCTCTTTTTATTTATCTTTTTATGTCTGCTTCTTTGTTTTTCTCTGTATGTTTGCCGTATATATATATATAAGTATATATATATATATAAATATATATTATATATAGCTGTATATATATATGTATATTAATTTATTTATTTATCTGTCTATTGATATAATATATTTATTATGTTTATTTGTTTTGGTTTGTAGGTGAAGGAGACAGTTCGTACTGTCTCCTTTCTGCACAACCACACTCTATGGGCAGCAGGTAATGCCTCTCCTTCTCTTTATTTATTTATATTTATTTATATTTATTTATATTTATTTATTTATATTTATTTATATTATTTGTTTGTTTGTTTCTTATTCTTTTATCTGCTTCTTCTTTGTCTGCCTCTACTTTCTCTCTTCTTCTTTTAATTTTTTTCGTCTCTTCATTTTGCATGCATTCACCAAATACACCTCCCAAACAAACAACTGGGGACAGGGTTTAGGGTTTAGGGTTTAGGGTTTAGGGTTTAGGGTTTAGGGTTTAGGGTTTAGGGTTTGGCGTGCAGCCCAGAAGAAATACGTCTACATC
>NW_013549822.1:24858-27226 GCF_000499425.1 Eimeria acervulina
TTGCATGCATTCACCAAATACACCTCCCAAACAAACAACTGGGGACAGGGTTTAGGGTTTAGGGTTTAGGGTTTAGGGTTTAGGGTTTAGGGTTTAGGGTTTAGGGTTTGGCGTGCAGCCCAGAAGAAATACGTCTACATCTACGACCACCAGGGCATTGAAATTCATTGCCTCAGAGACCTCATGGTGAGGCTCAGCTAGCTAGCTAGCTAGCTAGCTAGCTAGCTTGCTAGCTAAACTACTAGCTAGATAGCTATGTTTCTAGCTAGCTAGATAGCTATACTTCTAGCTAGCTGTTAGCTGTACGACTAGCTAGCTAGCTAGTTAGCTATATTACTAGCTAGCCAGATAGCTGCACTACGAGCTAGCTAGCTGCCTATACTACTGGATAGCTAGCTATGCAACTACTTAGTTAGTTAATACAAGCAAACATAACTGAATATACAAATAAACAAATAAAGAAACAAACAATTAGATAGACAAATAAATAAATGCATTAATAAACTGCAGCAATAAAAAACTAAAAGAAAAACAGCAGCAACACGACTCTACGTAGACAGGAATACTTAGAAATACTAGCAGCAGCAGCAGCAGAAACAGCAGCAGCAGCAGTAGCAGCAGCAGCAGCAGCAGTAGCAGCAGCAGCAGTAGCAGCAGCAGCATCAGCAGCAACAGCAGCAGCAGCAGCAGCAGCAGCAACAGCAGCAACAACAACAACAAAAGAGTGAAGACTTATTGCATGCATTATTTTTTCTGCTTTGTTGCAGCTAACATACTGCTTAGACTTCCTCCCTTATCATTACCTGATGGTCTCCACTGGCGAATTCGGAGATCTATGGTAAGGGTTTAGGGTTTAGGGTTTAGGGTTTAGGGTTTAGGGTTTAGGGTTTAGGGTTTAGGGTTTGAGGGAGAAGGGCTCCTTAGCCACCGTCTCTGAAGATGCAAGAGAAGGTCTAGGGTTTAGAGTTTAGTATACCACTGCATATTTTAATGAATTTCGTTTCCTCTCGACTAAGTCTTTCCCCTCTCTAGCGCAATATATATATACTTTTAGAATTTAGGGTTTAGGGTTTAGGGTTTAGGGTTTAGGGTTTGTGGTTTGCGTTTATTATTTCAGTTACTACGACATATCTACAGGGCAGGTGGTTGCGAAGCACCGCACGAAGAGAGGCCCGTGCGACGTAATGTGTTTAAATCAGTTTAAAGGCGTCGCCGCTCTCGGACACTCGAAAGGAACAGTCTCCTTGTGGACCCCAAACCTCAGCAAAGTTCGTCGACCGCCTAGGGTTTAGGGTTTAGGGTTTAGGGTTTAGGGTTTGGGGTCTAGGGTTTAGGGTTTGGGGTTTGGGGTCTAGGGTTTGGTGTTTGGGGTTTAGGGTTTGGGCTTTAGGGTTTGGGGTTTGGGGTTTGGGGTTTAGGGTTTGGGCTTTAGGGTTTGGGGTTTGGGGTTTGGGGTTTAGGGTTTGGGGTTTAGGGTTTGTGGTTTAGGGTTTGTGGTTTAGGGTTTAGGGTTTATGTGAGTTGCAGCCTGCAGTAGAAATGTTTTGCCACCACGGCAAAGTCACAGCTGTTGCAGCCAAAGAAAACATAATGCTTACTGGAGGTACGTCGCTTCAAGGGTTTGTGGTTTAGGGTTTAGGGTTTGTGGTTTAGGGTTTGTGGTTTAGGGTTTAGGGTTTAGGGTTTAGAGATGAGTGGCTAACGGTGAAGTATTAGAATTGAAGGTGTATGGATGGTTTAGAGTATATTATTAGTGATTTATTATATACTATATATGATTGATGATTTATGATTTATGATTTATTATTTAGGGTTTAGGGTTTAGGGTTTAGGGTTTAGGGTTTGTGTGTATATATACAGGTGTAGATGGTGTATGGAAGCTGTTTGACTTACGCCGCTACGAGTGCATGCATTCATTTGCATCTTTCGGCGGTTTTGTTTCGTCGTTTGATATTTCTGACTCAAATTTAATTGCCGTCGGCTTTAATTCGCACTTACAGATTTGGAGGTCTGACAAAACCGCTAAACCCTCCCTCTATCTTACTCACGAACTGCCCGGAGAAGTAAGACTTTAATTAATATAATATTTTTAATAATATTCTTAATAATATCTTTAATAATATCTTTAATAATAATAATAATAATAATAATAATAATAATAATAAATATTAATAATAATAATAATAATATTAGTATTGTTATTATTTGAATTATTAGTATGTTTGTGTTTATTATTATTACTTTATTATTATTATTATGCTATTTATTATTATCATGTTTGTTATTATTATTATATTATAAATAAAAACAATAATAATAATAATATTATTATTATAATTATGATAATTATTATTATATTTCTATTTTT
>NW_013549821.1:0-18819 GCF_000499425.1 Eimeria acervulina
TGATAAGCTTGCAGCCAGCCCCACAAATAAGCTCCAGCACTAGTTGAGTATCAATTCCAGTCCCTTAAGTAAGTTGTCACCCAAAACACGAAAGTATATTCTGCGTCCATCCTGGATCAGCAATCTACAATAAAGCCTTACAATCCCACCGGTATAATTATACGAGGACAGCTTGGCGTGCATCGACCTCTACTAATTTTCCAGCAAATATATTATCATTATCTTCAGATAATGCCCACCGCATTAAGGAGATACTTGCGAGTAAGTTAGTTTTTCCTACGGGTGCTGGCTGGGATATTTCACGAGCGCTTCAACTGACAACGCATGCAGCCAACGAGCACCATGGGGCTTCTGGGGCTGTCCACAAATGTGACATGGAGTAATTAATGCGCATTTATTGCTTAAATTATATAGGCATCTTATTTTATTCCGTCCTCCGTCTTTTCTGGCGGCCTTTTGAAGGGTCGACGAAAATAGACTCCGTACCACTACACGTCCCCCCTAGGTTTTCACACTATAGGCCAGTGGTCCGCAAAGGAGCTTTGAAACAACTTTCGCGTTTGCAGCAAAATCTTTTGTAAGCAGACAGCTCTTCTGACCCGGAAGGACTCAATACTTGCTAAAAGGATAGCTGATTTTAGCGCATACATCCTGACCGAAAATGTCCGCGAAGGGACCACAGGACACAGAAAAGCCAGTCACAGGTATCTCTGCCCTTTTCACATTGTGCGCTTTCTTTTGCCGAAAGAAGCACTAGACAGTCCTGCTTCCTGTTAGAAACGAGCAGTCGTCTGCATTTTTATCTGCACGCGATGCTAGCAGATGCATATTTTAAAGAGTCTGGCCAAGGCAGAAAAGGGTTGCTGTCTCTCCGCAAACGCACCGGCAAGTAGGAGGCAACCGATTTACAAGCTACAGTTACCAGCGATACATCTACTACGAATTCTGACGCGTTTCCAGAAGGCGAATCGTCCGAATCGGAAGAGCTTCACACGCTCGAACAACTACACTCCAAAGCACAGGAAGAAGTAGAGGCTCTTCGCGAGTTGCTCGAAAAAACAAGGCGTGGCAGGATTAAAGTGCAGCTGGAAACAGTGAGTTTATGGCATTGCCGAACAGTTTAAGGCCTTCAGGCTTCAAGATATATGGCAGTTGACACTGATGCTCCGGCTTGGTATGGAGAACTTGGAAGAAAGTGTGAGAGGGGCTCCATGTAGGCCATGCTTTCAAGAATTCGAGAAGCAACGCAAAAATGCAGTGACAAGTTGGAGCTAATTCTCAAGAAGGAGGATGGAGAAGCATCGGTTGAGAAGGCTGCACACCTGGAGGAACTAGCCGGATACGACAACCGTGTACACGTTTTAGAAGTACAAGGGACCTTAGAAGAGGAAGCACAGCTTACTTCGACTCAGCTGCTACTAGCTGCAGCTGACAAGTATTTTCAGGAAACCTTGGCCTCGACGCAAGCAAGGAGCACGGAATTCAAAGCAACTACTCTAAAAGAAGCTGAGGAGATAAAGGAAGAAGTGGAAGTCCTCAGAAAAACACTTGATCAAGTGCGACACGACTGATAGTGTGTTCTCATCAGCCAAAAGACCTGGTGAAGGCTTGCCGCATTCGATTGCTGCGCACTTGAGAATCCTCTTTTGGTTGTATTGCCTAGCAGCATCCTTCCTTTCAAGCATAGTGCATTTCAAAGGGGTTTGGTGCAAAGTATGTCCAGCAATGCCTGCTTTTTCCCATTTTGCTCAGCACCTAACTAAAATTAGGGAGACCTTCGAAAAAAACACAGAAGACCTGAAATTACAATGCGCCAAGGAGCTAAAAGTACGCCATAACACTCACTAACGCGCTCTACCAAAATAAACCGGCCTCAGTAGTTCTCATAGACAGTATATGACACAAAAACCTCAAAGGCACCAGTGCCATCCTGAGCTAGTTAACATCCTTTTAATGTGTTTACGATGGGGTGCATACTGCCGTAACCGGCGTCTTGGCTCCACTGTTCTGCACGCAGTGTGCAACTTGGTGTACTCAGGAATTGGAGCAATCATTAGATTTACACGAGAGTGTAGCCCTGCTCGAGGTAGAAGAGCAAAAGAATTGCCACAAAAATAAGCTCAAGGCATTCAATGAAGAAGCGCTTAGCAGGTTAAAGGGTAGGCACTCTCCTAGCCACTAAGGGGGCAGCACAATCACACGAGTGTGCACTTCATTGGTTCGCTCCCATGATTCAATATGCGAGAACTAGTAGGTTGTACGAATGCCTCCCCCTGTAGCCTACTATGAGGATATTACACGAGACAACTTGCAGCTTGTCAAGAAACTGCGGGCCGAAAACGAGAGGATGTCGGCTAATAACAAGAGACTCAAAAAAGAAATAGACGTAATGGCAGCCCAAAATGCAAAGATCCGGGAACCCCTTAAAGAACAAGAAGCCCTAAAGTAAGCAGATGCCTACTGTTCTGCAAACGCTCTTTCTCATGCATGCCCATGGCAAAAACCGCTCCCCTTTCGTTTATTACCAGAGACCGTCTGTATGCCTTCGAGCTCACCTGTCTATTCACGCAGCCTAATATTCCTATTTTTTGCCCGCGTTCCCTTAAATCGTTGTGTATCCCTGGGAACCATCACTGCGCTGCTATTCAGTCTTACGCTGCCGTAAAAGATAACAACATAAGCGCGGTATTAGCAGTTCGTGTATACCGCACTACTTCACCTACAATTTCGTGTAATTCATGAAATATTCAGAGCCCGGCTCAAAGTGCAGCTCCGTTTTGTGGAGAAAGACAAGCTAGTCCTTCGCAATCTTAAAAGGAGAAATCAAATGGTATCCTTACCCTGGAACACCGCTGATCGCATAGCCACAGAAGAGAAGCCATGAACTTTGTATACGGTGCTGTGAACGTGCACGCACCAGTATGCGCTTCCGAGTGTCCAGAGGTACGATGAGGATACTTATTGTGCGTGTAGATGGAAGAAAATATAAAGAATGCGCGCATGGAGGTTCGAAATCTAGAACACCAGAAGAAAGCAATAGGCCGTTCCATTGGTCAACTGCAACAAAGTTTGAGGGATGTGCATCAAGAAACTAGTGCAGGGTCTGCTGCACACGGAGCGTTGCTGAGGCTCCAAGCGACAGAGACGCTTGCAAAGCTAGATTCAAGCTTCCAGCGAATACAGTCTACACAATCTTGCCCCAATTTGCCTCCAGGAGTATCATCAGCTATTTGCGAGCTTATCCAACAGACGATTACTGACCATAACCAATGTGAAAGGGATTTGAAAGAAGAGCTGCGCCGGTGCATTGAGGCTTATAATGATATGTTAGTATTTATGCGCCATCGTCTGGACGAGCTCAACGTGCCTCACTCTTCTATCAAAGCCAAGAGTATCGTGTACGAACAGACACAAGGCATGCCTGATATCGGGGACGAATCCGTTTCTGCGTCAGAAACAGCGCCCGACGGGAAAGACACAACTGTCAATCAGGAGTCTGGTCAGGCCTCAGTTGAGTGGAAGGAAAGGGCAGATGGATCGGTAGCCACAGGCAGTTTAACAGGAGCATCTATCGACCGCGAAAGTGTTCCCAAAAGCTGCAGCCATCCTTCCGGATGGGCCATTACTTATCCGACAGCAAAAGGATCGGACAATATCCACTTGGGGCAAGTGACGCTCCGGAGGCTGACCGGAAGTTAATTCATTATGGAAAAGCATTTATATTCGTGCAATATGCAACACATGTTCTGGAGAAATTTGTCCACACGATTACTCCGTTTGCGTTTTTGCAATGCAATGCGTGTTTTCCCTCCTCCCAAAATTTTACCTTTGAACAGCCCAGCGGGTGGGATTTTGAAGATGAGCTACATCACCAGCAGCAGCTGCTGCTGGAGAGCTGGGCGGAACACCGTCAAATACAATGATATATTTATTAGCGAATACGTGTGTTGCGTTTCGGCACCCGCGGCACTTTTGTGTATCCTCTGCTTCAAAAGGTACGGCAGCAGCACGCATCGCCGCTGCTACTCCCCCAGCTACTGCTGTTGCTGATGTTACTGCTGCACCTGTGGGAACTGTGAATATACGAATAGCCGATTGCAGACGATACAATCGACTGTGCTGTGGTAGCAGCGAATTTGTTCCTGCAGCAGAGGCGCGGTAACCACAGCTGTTGGGAAGGGCGAAGCCTCTACCCACGACATCAGCTGATGGACTCCGGATGACTTCCATACTATTTTAGCGTGTTGTCAGTAAAAGGGAGTGTTAAGTGGTGCAGCAACTGCGGATTGGATGGACTGCGAGTTCACCACCGCGGCGATGGCAGAGGTGAAAACAGAAATGCAAACTGCAGCATGTGCAGTAGCAGCAGGAGGATCTGTAGCAGCAGGAACAGGACCTCCACCGGGAGGGGATGCTGTTGCTACGCCGCGGTGTGTACATCAGCCGCGGACGCGTGTGGAGGAAGCGGCAGGCATAGGGACGCTGCTGCTGCTATCAGGAAGACTTGCAGCAACGAAAAAGGCTCGGACGAGGTGTGCGTCTATAAGGTCCAGGTGAGGAGAGATGAGAACATGGCTGCTGTGTGGCCGAAATACTATTTTCGGTAAGTCTTGCGGAGAGAGGCAGCAACGCAAAACAAACTTGCTGCTACTGCCCATGTTGTTGAGGTGACCTTCCTCCTACAGGGAAACCAAGAGAAACACTGAACAACTGAGGCAATAAGGGGGCATCTACAGCATGCTCCGTCTAAATTGGTACGCGTACATTTACTTTTGCGCAGGTTGGCTACTCAGGGCCAAGGAAGTGTATAACAACTGTCTACAGTGTTAGTGCAGGCATCAAAAGATGGATCCGGTATACTTGCATCTGGAGCTGCCTTGCAGCACGAAACGATGCAACCCGTGGCAGGCCTGCTTCACTCCCTTTCAGCCACCCCCTATCCTGGCTTGTGAGCCGCGGTGTCCAGGAGGGGAGAACATCTGTTTAGGGGGAATTCCTTCTAAAGTCTGTCGGCTTTATTCGAGCTCAGAGCTGCGCTCTGCTCTGCTCTTGATAGAGGACCCTCCTTGCATCGCAGCTACGCACAACACGCCACACCAAAAGAATATTGAATTCAACTCACTAATATCTAGTTTGAGTTTCATTTGTTCACATACATATACGCATTAAATTATTGTGAATAATTGCGGCTTTGTTTGCCCGGTCTTAGTAGCAGCTGCACTCTTCAGTGTTCTACTAGTGAAGGTTCCCAGGAAAGCGCTGCATTTGGGGAACTACCGCCGGTGTCTCTGCTCAATCTAGCTTAATTGACGTCTCTACATCCTTTAATAAAAGATTTTCCACCCGAGTTTCCCCTATATTTTACATTAATTTATCGCTGAGTTTGACGCTCGTTCAAGCGCACGGCACTGCAGCCCCGTGTGTATACCGAGGCATGCATACCTTCGGTGGTTCATCTCAACGACAGACCAGTGAGTGCAAACCTGCGCCTAAAAAAGAGTTTCTTGACTGCATTCTCTTTAAACACTCACATACTCTTCAGCTTTCCTCCTTGCCTCTTCGTTCCTGCCCAGCCGCCGCCGCCGCAGCGGCAGCCGCCGCAGCTAACGCGTCATGTCGTCGCTCCTCCGTAGGCTAGCTTGCGTGGGGGCCCCTATGGGGGCCCCTCTGGGGGCCCATTCGGGGGGTTTAAGGGGTCTTGGTGCTCTGGGGACCTCCGTGAGGTCGTTCGCGAGTTACCAGGGGCAGAAAGTTACCTCTGAACAACTTCTAAAGAAGAGCGACGACTGGCTTATTGAAGAAACCAACTTCTGCCTGGGGCGTGTTGTTGTAAGAACACTCGTTGCTGCTGCTGTTGCCGCTGCTGTCGCTGCTGCTGCTGCAGAGGTGCTGCTGCTGCTGTGCTGATGCTGCTGCTTCTGCATGCGACGCCATTGAAGACTGCCGCCCCGTAGCGTGATGCTTCATATTCTTCTAATGTTTGTTACTGCTTCACATATCATTGTACTCGGTACGTCGCCTCCGCTTGATCCGGCCTTGCTGCTGCTGCTGCTGTTGCTGCTGTTGCTGCTCCAGCCGGTGCGTTTTAAAGAGACGGACGACTTGGCTCACCGCGTGCTGCATCTCATGGATGCACAGCTAGGCAAGATGCATACTCGTCTACGAGACGGGACCTGCATCCCTGTTATGGGGCTTTACATCACATGCGTCACAGACAAACCCACCCCTCTGCATCAGTGCCTCGTATGCTGCTGCTGCTGTTGCTGCTGCTGCTACTGCTGCTGTTGAAATACTCCTGCTGCTTCTCCTGCTTCTGCTGCTTATACTGTTCTGCCATGCTTGCTGCTGCGGATCTGTTGCTGCTGGCAGTCCGGATGCTGCCGCAGCTGTGTCTGTACTGCTGCTACTGTTGCTGCTGGTGACTGCCTCTGTATCTGAGACAATTTGTCTGTTTTTGTTGTTTTTTTTTATTGTTCTTGTCTCCTCACTTTCTGACGCTTCCGAGATAAACTTTTGTCTTTTTCCTCTCTGCAGCTGCTTCATTTGGTGTGTATAGCCGGCTTTGTTGAGTGCTCGTCTGTCTCCTTCCATCTATATCTGCTGTCTCTGCTGCCTCTGCTTCTCTTGCTTATCATTTGCTGCTGCTGAGCTTCTCGCTGCTGCAGGAGACGCCGCTTCTGAAATACACATGGGACGAGACCTACACAGAGGCTTATGAAGACTAAGCTTCCCTAGCCAGCTAGGTAGCTAGCTAGCCAGCTGGCTAGCTAATCGGCCGCCTTCCGGGCACTCGAGCTAGCTAGCCACTTAGCTAGCTAGCCTGCTAGCTTGGTAGCTAGCTACACATGCTATCCCGGCGTTCCGTGACCAACTTAGGGGCTCTCGCCCCACCAGACCAGCAAGTGAAGGACTGAGCTGGAGAGCTAGCTAACCAGCTAGCTAGGCTAGCTAGCCGGACAGCTAGCTAGCCGCTAGCTAGCCAGCTAGCTAGCTGTCCAGATGCTTCGCCTTAAGGCGGCGCTTGTGCCGATATACCACCTTAAGAGCTGCGCCCATTATAAAGCTGCTGTTGCTGCTGCTGCTGCATGACGCAGCAACAGGGTAGCAGCGGAGCCAGCTAGCTGGCTAGCTGTGCGTGCAGAGGTGCAGTCTGGGCAGCTGAGGCTTTTTGTTGTTTGCTGTACTGCAACAACAGCTGCAGCAGCAGCAGCGGCTGCAGCAGTTGCAACAGCAGCAGCTGCCGCTTAACACACTGTTTGCTGATGCGTGTTCTGGATAAGGCCCCAGCGTATGGCTAGCTGCAGCCTCTCTATGACGGCCAGCTAGCTACGAGAATCAGCTAGCTGTTCCTTCACTGGCTGCACTGCAGCACTTGGCTAGACAGGTTAGTTGCTAGTCAGAGGGCCGCGGCTGCTTGAGAAAGCACGCGACGTAGCTTAGTACGTAGCCAGTTCTCTAGTTCGCCAGTGGCTAGCCAGCTAGACAGCTAGCTAGCGAGCTAGATAGATAGGTAGAGAAGGGAGCAGCAACTCTTCTGCAGCTCCATGTATTTAGCCCTTGGTTCTTAGGGCCGACATTCTTGAGGTTTTGGGGGTTCCCGAAGGCAGGTAGCTAGGTAGCTGCATGGCTAGCTACTAGCGAAGTAGCCAGCTAATTGGCTAGCTGGCTGTCAACTGGCTAGCTAGCTAACTAGCTAGCTAGCTGGATAGCTGAGAAGTATCTACTGGTTCCGCAGGCGCCTAAGCATCGCCTGGGCTTGGGCCAGCGGCGTTGGCTGCAAGGGAGGCAGCTGCTGCCGCCGCTGCTGCAGCAGCTGCTGCTGCTGCAGCGAATGCTGTTGCTCCTGCTGCTGGAGGTGCGTTGGAGCCTCTGCTTCTAAGTCGCTCGGCTCTGTAGGTGCGTCGCTCCAGGCCTCCTCCGTAGCTGCGTCAGTTCCTGTATCAGCAGCAGCAGCTGCTGTCCTTGGTGGTGGTGGTGGTGCTGCTGCTGGTCTGTTGGGGGCGTCTTCTTCAGTATCCGAGCCACTGACAAAGCTGTTGTTGCTGCTGCTGCGTGACACGGGATTTCTGCTGCTGGCGTAGCTGATAGGAGCAGCCTCACGCTGATTCCGCTGCTTCTGCTGCTGCTGCTGCTGCCCGAGATTATATCTTATGCTGGTGGTGGTGCTGCTGCTGCTGCCTCTGTTTGCTGCTGTAGTTGGTACTGCGCTTCTGCTGCGAGAACCGGCTGCTGCTGCTGCCGTCTGTGCTGCACTAGTTCCTGCCCTCGGTGGAGTGGGCCAGGGTGCCCTGCTGCTGCTGCTGCTGCTGTTGCTGCTGCTGCGTAGACCGGAAGTAATTGCATGCGGAGGCGCAGCAGCAGCAGCAGGTGCAGCTGTCGTTCGCTGCAACGTTGGGGGCCCTACGGAACCTAACGCCCTCGGGGCCCGCGGAAATCGGTGCTGCAGCAGCTGCTGTTGCTGCTCCTGTTGTTGCTGGGGCTGTTCATGCTGTAGCTTTTGCTGCCTTATCTGGAGAAGCTGCTGCATAGCAGACGAGGCGCTAGGAAGTGGTGTTTGCTGCTGGTGCTGCTGCTGCCGTGCTTGGTGCTGCAGTTGCTGCTGGTGTATCTGCGGCTGCAGCTCCTGCTGCTGCTGCTGGTGCAGTGTGGAGAGGAGCGCTGGGCTACCCACTAGCCTTTCCGTACGTGGGGTTGGTAGCGATGTCGGTGCTGCTGCTGCGGCTGCTGCTGCTGCTGGCGCTGCTGCTGCTGCTGTTTGTGCTGCTGCAGAGGCCTGCACGAAGCGGGGGCTGAGCCCTCCGCCAGGAGCGGCGGCCCTCAGCCTCGTGACATTTTCCTCAGCAGCAGCAGGGGCAACAGCAGAAGCAGCAGCAACAGCTGGTGCAGCAGCAGCAGAAATAGCTTTGTGCACTTCATAGCGGGGAGTCGCGCTTAGAGGTGAGGAGACACCTAAAGGTACGTGTCTCTCCCCTGCAAGGCCAACCTCCAGCCGCTGCAGCAAATGGGCAGCAGCAGAACCTGTAGATCCCTGTACAAGACGAAAGAGGCGAGCTGCAAGCAGCAAACACAAGCAGCAACCCATCCAATACAACTCTGTTGCTGCTGCTGCAGTTACTGCTGCTATAGTTGCTGCTGTTCTCTGCTGCCGCTACTGCTGCTGCTGTTGCTGTTGCTTACCCACGAACTCTCTTTGGCTGGAGACGAAAGCTGCATGCGCCGTTTTGAGCATTGACCCAAAGCCTGCGGCCTCAACAGCACAGCGGAAGCTCTGGAGTCTGCTGTCCCTGCGTCTTTGCTGCTGCAGCCGCTGCTGCTGCTGTGCTGCTACAGCCTCAGCAACGACGCCTTCTGCGCCGTCATTTGCGCCAGCAGCGGCAGCAGCAGCAACTGCCGCTGCTGCATCTTCTGCTGCAGTTGCTTCTTCCTCCCCCAGCAGCGCAGTTGCAGCAGCAGAGGCGCCGTCTGCTGCTGCAGCAGCAGCAGCAAGCAGCTGCGGCCGCCTGGCTAAGGATGAGAATTTCAGTGTATGTACAGCAAACGTCAACACAACCGCAAGCGTCTTGTTAAGGCTCTGAAGGGTTGTGGGGCTTTCTAGGAAGCAGCCGCTGCTGATGCTGCGCATACACTCCAAGTGCTGCTGCTGCAGCAACTCCGCGCTGGGGCTGCCGCGGCAGCAAAACGCAAGCAGCCGCCCAAACTCAACATCCACCACCTGCAGCAGCAGCAGCAGCAAATGCAGCAGGAACAAGTTCAGCATCAGCAAATGAAGCAGCAGCAAGTGCAGGAGCAGCAAACGCAAGCATGGTGACCTCTCAGCTGTACGTGCAGCAAAAGCAGCACAGGCAGCTTATCTGTCTGTACACCTAAAGTCTGTGTGCTTAAATGTCTGTTTAAGATTAATATACATCGTTAGAGACATAAGAAAGGAGACAAGAGACAAAGTAAGCCATTTGACCCCTCGTTTTCAGAGCAGCACGGAAGTGCGCCCCGGCCTCCCTGAAGCCAAACAAATCCTACAAACAAGCAAGCAAGAAGCAGCAGCAGCAGCAGATGCAGCAGCAACAGCATATGCAGCAGCAGCGGTAAATGCAGCAGCAGCAGAAGCAGCAAATGCAGCAGCGATCACGACTCCCCGCAGGAAGGCACATGGTGCAACGAGCCAAATAGCAGAAGAACAGCAGCAGCAGCTCCCGCTGCTGCTGCTGCTTTGGGAGACACCAGGCCAAAGGACGAAAAAAGCAGCAGCAGCAGCAACAGCAACTGCTACTGCTGTTTCGCAGCAAGGAGAGCAGAACGTGACGATGCGCGGCACAGCAGCAGCAGCAAGAACAGCAGCAGCACGAACAGCAGGAGCAAGAGCAGCAGCAGCAACAGCTGCAGCAGCAGCATACCTTTGTCTTAATTAGGTCGCGCCAGACAAGCGCTAGCTGCCGGCTAGCCAAATGTAGCTGCATCAGCTGTCTGTACACCAACTGATATATTGCAATTGTCTCCCTTGAGAACAGCAGCCGCAGCGGGCCCCGACAGTTTAGACTCAGACACAGGCGGCGGTAGATATCTGCAGCAGCTGCTGCTGAACTGCCACCATGGAGGGCCCCAGGCACGCTAGAGGCCTGTGCATCCACAACCGTAAACCCTAAACCCTAAACCCTAAACCCTAAATCCTAAACCCTAAAACCTAACCTGTTGGCCCGAAGTCCACAGGGTGCTGCTGCAGCTGCTGCTGAGAGACCCTGGGAGCAGCAATGAGTTGTGCATACAGCTGAGGCTTTGCTGCAGCTCGGTGCAGCAGCTGCGCGGCCTCTGACAAACTCGCGACGGGGTGTAGAGACAGCGACAAGTCATCGCACAGCCTAAGCAGCAACAGCAGCAGCAGCAAAAGTAGCAGCAAAAGAAATAAAAGCAAACGCAACGGCAACAGCAGCAAAAAAAGCGACAGCAGCACAACCGCACAACCACAAATGCCAGCAGACAGAACTTGGGCAGCAACAGCAGCAAGTGTAGTCGAGCCAGCAGCAGCAGCAGCAGCAGTGACGGAGACCGCAGTAGCAGCAGCAGCAGAAGTGGGAGAGACCGCAGCAGCAGCAACGGACCATTCGTATTCAGTGACGCTTCGTATTGCTGCATCCATCCGGGCCTCTAGAACATGCATTTGCTGCAGCAGGTGTTGCTGTTGTTGCTGCTGCTGCGCTTCTATGCCTCTGCCGGCCGTTGCGGCAGCAGCAGCAGCAGCACGTTGCTGTTGCAGCGGATCTGCTGTGGGGTCGCACGACTCTAAGAATGCAGCAAATACATCTCCACGCCCTCCAAGACAGAGGGCCTTAAGACCTTTTAGGAAGCCAAGGAAGCCCTGTGCTGCAGGGTGGTCTGCTGCTGCTGCTGCTGCTGCTGCTGCTGGGTCCCCTAATACCAGAGGAGATGCCAGCATGGCATACACTGCAGCAGATGCTGCTTCTGCTGCTGCAGGCAGTGCAGCGGAAGACAGCTCCTGCTGCAGCAGCAACAACGAGTTGCTGCTATCTCCCCGCATCGAGGCAAAGTAGCGGCTCATGTCGGGCCACGGCTGAAGCAGCAGCAGCAGCAGCAGCAGCAGCACAGCAGCAGTAGCAGCGGCAGCATTAGTATAGTCAGACATTACATATAATGCAACCCCCTCCTCCCGGTGTACAGCGAGGAAACTGTACATATACCTCAAAAACGCTCTATGCGCAGCTGCCACCTGCTGCTAAAGACACCGCAGCAGCAGCAGCAGCAGCCAGCAGCAGCGGAGCAGCAGCAGCAGCAGCAGGCAGCGGAACATGCACTCCAACTCCCCACACCTGTTTGCAATCGCGCAGCAGCCGAATGCAGCGCCCAATTTGCAGCAGCTGCCTCGCTGCAGGTCGCAGCAAAGCCGGCACAGAGGAATCCTCTATAACAAAACGCTCCTGCCACTCCCAAGGCCAACCACCTAAACCACCTGCAGCAGCAGCAGCAGCAGCAGCAGTAGCACAGAGGCAGTGGAGGGGAACGCCCACAATGCACGCAGAAGCGGCTGCTGCTGCTGCTGCAGTAGCGGAGCTCATGCAGCAGCAGCAGCAGCAGCAATCGGTGGAATTGCTTCTGGTTGTGCAAAACCCGCGCTGCAGCAAAAGGAGGCTGCAGCAGCAGCAGCCGCAAAGGTTTAGGCAGCAACAGCAGCAGCAGCAGCAGCCGCAAAAGTTTAGGCAGCAACAGCAGCAACAGCAGCAGCAGCAACAACAGCAACGAGAGCCCTTACTGCAGTCGTCTGCAGATTCTTTCGTAAGTGGATCTCGAGTCTGCTCCGTCCGATCGCTGCACAAGAAACCCTAAACCCTAAACCCTAAACCCTAAACCCTAAACCCTAAACCCTAGACTCTCACATTGTGAACAAAGGCTTGGAAAGGCCTGCGTTGTATTCCTGGGGGTGGTAGACGCCCAGACGGTAGCTAGCTCTAGGCTAGGGTTTAGGGTTTAGGGTTTAGGGTTTACCGTATGAAGAACTCTCTGTATGCATCGTGAAGTTCTCCTTGCAGCAGCCAGCAGCGAAGAAAATGAACAAGGGGGCTCATGGCTTGCTGCTGCAGCAGCAGCAGCAGCTGCCTGCTGCTGTCTCCTGCTGGTATTCTTGCTGCTGCTGCTTCAAGCGTATTAAGCAGGGCCCCTCCTCGCAGCCCCCAGCAGCAGCGAACCGCTTCAGCAGCAGCTGCTGCAAGAGCTGCAGCAGGAGCAGCAGCAGCACGTAAACCTTGCAAAGACAGCACACCCTGCCTGCAGCTTGTCTCCCAGCAGCAAACCCTAAACCCTAACTCGTTAATAAAACCCCCGATCCCAGCGAAGAGTGCAGCGCCCACTGCCCCCATCTCCTCAAGGCGGCTACCTGCTGCTTGCTGCGCATGCAGCAGCAGCCGCACGTCTGCTGCTGCTGCTGCCAGCTGCTGCAGCAAACCCTGCAAACCCCCGCCGCTTGAAGACCCATTGCTGTCTTCTTCTCGCTGCAGCAGCGGGTGCAGCCAAACAGAAAACGAAGGCAAAGGCGGTAATGAGCATCTGCTGCTGTTTATATCATATGGATGCCTTTCTAGCAGCTGCAGCAGTTGCTGCTGCTGCTGCTGCTGCTTCTGGCTCTGCTGCTGCAGATCCGCCTCGTGCGCCTGCTGCAGCAGCAGCTCCTGCTGCTGCTGCTGCAGCGCAGCACGCTGCTCCTCCTCTTCCTCGAAGTACGGCTGCCTTACTACTCGCAGCAGCACTCCATCAACACCCAGCAGCAGCGACAGCAACTCATCGAGCAGCAGCCGCTCTCTTACTGCATGCGGTAGCACCGGCCAGTCTGCTGCTAGCTGCTGCGGGCCCCAGTTCACAGCTGCAGCAAACTCTGCCTCGCTGCTGCTGCTGCTGTTGCTGCTTCTGCTGCCCTGCTGCTGCAACAACAGCAGCTCTTGTTGCTCCTCCATAGGCAGCGGAGGGGCCGGAGGCACAGCAGCAGCAGCAGCAGCAAGCCCGTGCTGCTGCAGTAGAGCAGCAATGCTGCTGCCACCCCACACCTCTGCTGCTGCTGCTGCAGCATCCCACAAGCTGGGCGCGAGCAGCGCAGCAGGAAATCGTGACAAGGAGAGGCTGCAATGGGGTATCCCTGCCTTTTCTATATGCCATCCGCAGTGTACGTACACCCCAGCAGCAGCAGCAGCAGAAGCTGCTGCTGCTGCTGTTTGCTGCTCGGGAGGGGACTCGAAAGAAAGTGAAGGGGTAAGACAGACGCGGCGCTGCTGCTGCTGCTGCTGCGCTGGGTGCTGCTGCGGCCGCAGCAGCAGCTGCAACGATAAGAATTCCCCTGTCTTTTGATTCTGCAGCACCAACTCCTCCCCGTGCTGCAGCAGCACATCTTCCGTGGGTTGCTGCTGGTTTTGCTGCTGCTGCTGCTGCAGCTGCTGCAGCCGCTGTGGCAGCAAGTGGGAAGGCAGCAAAGAGGGGCGCAGCAGCTTCCACCGCAACCGCGAATCTGCTGCTGCTGCTGCTGCTACGGCTGCTGCTGCAGCTGCTGATCCTGTTGCAGCGGGACATATCTGCTTCGCAACAACTGGCGTCCCGGGGCCCCAATCTTGCTTTGCATGCGTCCTACTAATGCCATTCGCTGCTGCTGCTGCTGCTGCTGCTGCTGTTGCAGCCGAATAGACAACCTTAGGAGGGGGGCCCCGCCCATTTGCTGCCCCCAGCAGCCACAGTGTTGCTGCAGCATTTTGTTTGGGGGCCCCCAGAAATGCTAGCAGCACTTCCGTTCCATGGCTGCAGGAAGTGGATGATCCGACTGTATTGCTGCTGCTGCTGTTGCTGCTGCTGTTGCTGCTGATCTTCTTGTGGTGGGCAGGATAGGTGGAGAGCAGCAGCAGCTTGCTGCTGGGGCTGTTAGGAAAGGGAGGGCTTGAAGAGACGATGCAGGGGACTTCTGTTCCTGCAGCAGCAGCTGCTGCTGCTGCTGCGGTTGCTGCTGTAGTACGGGGTGTATAGCTGCCGAAACGGCCTGTTGCAGGTGTTGCTGCTGCTGCTGTGCCTCCCGCTGCTGCTGCTGCTGCTGCATGCGTCTCGTCTACAGTCAAATACTGATGACCGCCACGCTGCCCCGAGACCAAACCCACGGAGCAGTGCAGCTCCACAGGGGAAGCAAGCGGCTGCCGCGGCATTGGGATTTGCTGCTGCTGCTGCTGCAGGCGCTGCTGCTGCTGCTGCAGGTGCTGCTGCTGCTGCTGCAGCTGCTAGCACGGCTGCTGCAGAGGTTACGGGTGTTGCCACTGTTGCTACTCATGCGGCTGCGGTTGTTGCTCGTATTGCTGGTGCTGCTGTTGCTGTTGCTGCTGCTGCTGCTGCTGTTGCTGCTGCTGCTGCTGTTGTTGTTGTTGCTGCTGTTGCTGCTGCTTCTGTTGCTGCTGCTTCTGTTGCTGCTGCTTCTGTTGCTGCTGCTGCTGCAGAGGGAGCGTCGGCTCCCTTGGGGTGTACCGACACGTCTGCAGCGTACGAGGTAGCGGAGTCTGAGTTCGTGGATATAAATATCTCAAACAAACACCAGAATATAAATAAAAAATAAAAATAATATTAATATTATATTATAAGAAACTATTCTCAACAGGAACGTCTGCTAACGTGCAGCAGCAGCGCCGACATGGTGGTTATGGGTGGGGTTGCTGCATGCATGCAAAAGACATTTGCTGCGCTGCTGCAGCATTTCTTCAGGCATTTTTGCTGCTGCTGCTGCTCCTGTTGTTGCTGCTGCTGCTGTGCTGCTGCTGCTGTTGCTGTGGCTGTTCTTTGTGCTACCGTTGTTGTTGTTGTTGCTGCTGCTGCTGCTGCCGCTCGTGAGCCCTGCTTGTCTGTGCATTATTTCTTCTTTGTTTTATTTTTAAATTCAAAATGCAGAATTTTTAATTTTTATTTCGGATGACGAATTACGCACCGCCCTTTGAAGCCGAAGATGCCCTCATTTGTTTGTACACACAAATATGTACATATATATATATATATATATATATATATGTACATATAGTTATACACATATATAGATAGTTATATATATATAACATGTATATTACCTAAACTATATCTAACAAATATGCAATAGTAAATTGACTGAACTATCGACGCTGTAAAATGAACTTCAGTCCTCTGTGCATGCAAAAAGTATATATATATATATATATATCATATATATATATATATATATATTGGTGTATGCACATACACCTGCGCATGCATCCGATGTTTCGTCTCCTCTACTTCGATGTTTATTTTAACTCTTCGTTGAGGAGACAGCCAAAGACGCAGCTGTCTGTACACCTGAAACAAAAAGGGGCTGCCTGGCTGTCTCTCCTCTACGGCCACCTACTCACACCATTCTACAGCAGCTGCAGCAACTGATGCTGCTGCTGCTGCAGCTGATACTGCAGCTGATGCTGCTGCTGTAGCTGCTGCTGCTGCAGCCGATGCTGCTGCAGCTAGTGTAGCTGTGCCCAACAGATGTCCCTGAGGGAGGCGAAGCCCCCACTGTCTTCAGCTGCGCATGCAGCCCCAAAAATTCAAAACAGATTAAAGCCAGCCAGCAAAACTCGCTCGGCAAGTGCAGCAGCAGCAGCACCAGCAGCAACAGTGACAGGCGGCAGGGCAGAAGCATCAGCTGCAGAGCCGCTGCTGCTGCTGCTGTTGGTGCTGCTGCTGTTGAAGCTGCTGCTGCAGTTGTTCGAGTTTCGTTTCTTCTGGCTCTAAAGCCTCTCGTGCTCCAGCAGCAGCAGCAGCTGCTGCTGCTGCCTCTGCTGCCTCTGCTGCTGCAGCTGCTGCAGCAGCAGTCGTAGCTATGTCTGCGGATATGAAGTTCATTCTGAGTCGTGTGCATCTTTTTTTTGTTTATGTTTTTTGTGTTTGTGCTTTTTATGCTTTTTGCGATGTTTTTCTCGCCTAGCATTATTAGAGGCCTCCGAGTCTTCCTCACCCCCTTCTGCTGCTGCTGCTGCTTCTGCTGTTGCTGCTGCTTCATCTTCTTCTTCAGCAGCAACAGCCTGCTCGCTGTCTTCCTCCTCATCCGTTTCAAGAGCACGAGGGCGCTTTGAACGCTGCAGTGGGGGAAAGGCTGCTGCTTCTGCTGCTGCTGCTGCCTCAGATGCTGCGTCTGCTGCTGCTGAATTGCTGCCTTCTTCGGTATCTGTTGCATCTGCTGCTTCATTTGAAGCAACATCTGCTGCTTGAGACTTCTCTCCATCTGATGCTGCTGCTGTTGCTTCCTCTTCCTCCGCTGCTGCAGCTGCCGCAGGGCCCTCACCTGTTTCTGCTGCTGCTGCTGCTGCAGTGTCTGAGTCATCCTCCTGATCGGAAGCAGCTGCGCGTATGAGCCTGCGTGTTTCTTTAGTTTTGCTGCTGGGGGTGTCTTCCTCCTCTTCCTGCTGCTGCTGCTGCTGCTCGTCTTCTGCTGCATCTGCTGCTGCTCCTGCAGATTCTTCTTCATAATCACCCTCTTGTTCTGTATGTTTATGCTTTTTTCTCTTTTTCTGTTTCTTCTTTTTCTTGCTGCTGCTCTTGCGTTTGCTGCGGTGTCTAGACACCTCATCTTCGGCGTCGCTGATGGCTCCCTCGATGGAATCATCTATGAAATTATCATTTTCTTTTTGTTTGCGTTTGGGCTGCTGCTGCTGCTGCTGCTGCTGCTGCCGCCGCTGCTGCTGCTGCTGCTTTAGGTTTTCAGGAGCCGGGCGTAGCGGCAACGAAGCAGCAATTGCTTTGGCTTCTTCTGCTAGCTGCTGCTCCACCTGGCGTTCTTGCTGCAGCATGAGTTCTTCTTGCATGCGTCTTTGTTCCTCCTGCTGCTGCAGCAGCAGCAGCTGCTGCTGCTGCCGCTGCTCGTGCTGCTCCCGCTGCTGCGTCACCCACCGCAGCTCTAAGATAGGCACCATACGGTTAATATGGTGAAGCACTCTTTCTCGAGACAGCTGATGTGCACCCATCTGGCCGTGTGCAGCAGGAATATCTTCAATGCCTTCAGGAGGAATAACAACAACTCCTGCTGCTGCTGCTGCTGCTGCTGACGCTGCTGCTGGTGCTGGTGCTGCTGCTGATGGTTGCCCTGCTGCAACAGGAAGCATGCGACCGTCGCTGCTCCAGCAAAAGGGATATCCTGCTGCTGTTGCTGCTGCTGCTGCTGCTGACACCAGAGACTTCGGGCCTTCTTCTGATGCCAAGATAGACAAAGGACGAAACTCTGCAGCAAACCCCAAACCCCAAACCCTAAACCCTAAACCCTAAACCCTAAACCTCTTGAGTGGTGCTCACGGTGAAGATGAATTGCACAGCACAGAGGATGAGACTGCACGCATACAAGTTTACGGTTTAGGGTTTAGGGTTTAGGGTTTACCGAGCTTGGCTTGAAGGCGTAGAGAAGCACTGAGGGCATTGGGGGCCCCATCAAAGAGAGCTTTAATAGCTTGAGTCCTCTGCATGCACAGCTGCTGTGTCTCTACAACATGCTTCACGTGGTGTATAAACACTGCCGTTTCCAACTGCTGCCGCAGCCCCAAAGCGCGAGTCTGATACGCGTCGCATAGAAAACCCTGCACGTACACCGCAGCATCATAACAAATAAATAAATAAATAAATAAGTGTAAATATATATGTATAGATGAATAAATAATATATTAAGTTATTTATTATATTCTTCGATAAAGAAAGAGCATTCAAAGCAAATGTGGATTTAGGGGCTATGGGTGTTTATATCAGAAGAAAAAAAGGGTTTAGGGTTTACTGTACTATACAACAAGTGAAAAGGGTTTAGGGTTTAGGGTTTAGGGTTTACCAAGTTGTAAGCAAATCGAACATCGCGAGGCCACCGCCTCAAAGCGATTTGCATCAGTTCAATACCCGCCGTGAAAAACTGCAGCATAAACCCTAAACCCTAAACCCTAAACCCTAAACCCTTGGCCCAAACCCTAGCGCTACGGTTTCTAAGCATAACCCTTGAATGTAATTCCCAAAGGAAGGCGTAAAGAGCCAAGAGAGGGTTTTAGGGTTTAGGGTTTAGGGTTTGCGGTGTACGTACACCGCAGTCATGAAAGAGCCGCCCCATAGCTAAGTAGACATTCCTTTCCGTAGGCAGTGCGTCGCTTGCTGCCAAGTAATAAAATAGGGCCTGCAGCAGCAACAGCAACAACAGCAACAGCAGCAACAGCAGCAGCCACAGCAGCAGCAGCACACATATAACCACTCATATATATATATATATATATATATATATATATATATGCTTGCGCCACTGCAAACGCGAGTATGTCGCGCTGAGGGTTTAGGGCT
>NW_013549821.1:18919-26419 GCF_000499425.1 Eimeria acervulina
ATATATATGCTTGCGCCACTGCAAACGCGAGTATGTCGCGCTGAGGGTTTAGGGCTTGTGGTTTAGGGTTTAGGGTTTGTGGTTTAGGGTTTACTTTATTGAGTTTGCTGGCATCGGCCTTCGTGACGTCTACTCCAATTGCAATATCCGAGCGAGCAAACAGAGAAAGAGCAGAAAATAATAAACCCAAATTAAATTGCAAAGCCCCAAAAAGAACTCGAGGCGGCTTCGCCTCCAACACCCGACGAAAAACCGTCAATGATAAACGCTGAACACAAACAACACAAACAAATGCATGCATGCATGCATATGTGCATGCATATATGCATGCATCCATGCAATCATCCATGCATGCATCCATGCATGCATGCACGCAATCGTCCATATATGCATGCAAACCAACCATCCATATGTGCATGCATGCATGCATTCACCTATCAATGCTTGAACGCATGCAGGCTAAACAGAGCTGCTGCTGCTTCTGCTGCTGCATGCAAGTCTTACTGTGAGGCCCTGATAAGCCATCCACACTCCAAGCCCCAAAGCTGCATGCGCGTTGCCTCCGAATGGGGGCTGCAGCGCCAAGCAGCAGTTGTAGCGAAACTCAGCAAAGGCCTCGTTAGCTCTGCATGCACACAGCAGCAGCAACAGCAACAGCAGCAGTAGCAGCAGCAGGAACATCAGTGCTTTTGCTCCTTCAAAAGGAGGAGCTGAAAACAAGAAAGTGCTGCTGCTGCTGCTGCTGCCTCTGCTGCTTTATTTTGCTGCTGCAGGAGCTCGAGGGCATCAGCAGAGCAGCAGCAGAATTGTAAAACCCAGCACAGAGGGTGGCAGCTTCTCTGGGGATTCCAGTGAGGGTTTAGGGTTTAGGGTTTAGGGTTTACTTGGGGTGTCCTGCAGCAACAAGTCGCTTAGCTCTTGCGAAATGGATAGCAGCAAGGAAGGAGTAGGCCATAGGGTCTCTCGGTCGTTTGCTGCTGCTGCTCTTTTTCTTCTTTTTGCTGCTGCTGCTGCTTTTATCTGCTGCTGCTGCTGCTGCTTCAGGGTCTCCCACATCTAAAGCGCGCTGTACTAAGGCCAGCGCTCTTTCATGACGCCCAGCACTTAGCATAAAAGAAGCAGCATAGAGGCAAGCCAGTACTACATCACCTTTGCTGCTGCTGCTGCTGCTGCTGCTGTTGTTGCTGCTGCTGCTGCTGCGAAGGAAGGCCTCGGCGTTGAAGTGCGCCCCATACAGAGACCGCCGCTGCAGCGCCAGCTGCATGCGAAACAGCTGCTGCTGCTGCTGCAGCTCCTGCCGCAGCGGTAGCGGCAGCAGCGAATCCAAGAAGGAAACGAGTCGCCTGAAGCAAGAGGGCTTCAAGGCTGCTCTCTCGTCTCCCTCCCAAACTTCCTCTGCTGCTGCTGCTGCTGCTGCTGTTGCTGTTGCTGCTCCTGCTGCTGTTGCTGCTCCTGCTGGCGCAGACGGGGGAGCCGGCGAGTCAGCTCCTGCTGCACCCCCTACTGCTGCAGCTCCTGCCGCTGCTGCTCTTGCTGCAGCAGGGGGGGAAGCTAAGAAGCGCAGCAGCAAAGACAGCTGAGAGTGGGCGCCAAGAGCAGAGAGACAGAGACACAAATTAAAACAGCAAATAGCAGCAAGGGCAGCATCGTCTTCATCGTCGCTGCTGCTGCTGCTGCTGCTGCTGCTGCTGGAAGAGGCCTTTGCAGCACCGCACGTCTCTATGCTTTCACCTGCTCCAGAAGCGGTCCCCTCAACAGGTGCCTGCTGCTGCTGCTGCTGCTGCTGCTCATCCTTGCTGCTTTTGCTGCTGCGGCTGCAGAGGTGCAGCAGCAAAGCAGCAAGGACTCGCTGGGCCTCGCCCGCTCTGTCTGCTGCTAAAAGGAGACACCCGAAATTCTGCAGCGCAGCAGAAGGCAAAACCTTCGACCGAAGGAAGGCCTCCACCTTGTGCTTCAGCGGCACCTGCTGCTGTTGCTGCTGCTGCTGCTGCGGCTCTTGCTGCTGTTGCTGCTGCTGCTGGAGATACACCGCATCGAGCAGCGCGGTGTAGGCGCTTACAGCCTGCAGCAGCAGCTCCTGCTGCTGCTGTTGCTGCTGTCCGTTGCCGAGCAGCAGCACTTCGCAGCAGCGGCAGATGCCCAGCAGCACTCCAAGATGCTGCGGGTTTGCTGCTGCAGCACGCTGCAGCAGCTCAAGGGCTTCTGCATGCAGCTGCATGTACCGAGTTGCGCGAGCTCCTGCATGCGAAGGCTCCAGCAGCTCCTGCTGCTGCTGCTGCTGCTGCTTCTGCTGCTGCCCTTGGCGCTTCTTCTCTGCTCCGCGTTGCTGCTGCTGCTGCTGCGCGGGGAGGTTGTCGAGCTGCATATTTGTTCCTTCGGCGTGTGAATCCCGCTGCTGCTGCTGCTGCAGCGCAGCAGCAGCAAGATATTCATCTGCAAGGGTCTCTGCCTCTGTGAGGAGAGCGAAGGCCTGCAGCACCAGCACCTCGTTGCATGCAGGTAAAGCCCTAAAGACAGCAGCAAGAGCAAGCTGTGTCTCCTGTCCCCTTCTCAAGGAGACAGCACATTGTGCAGCGTGAAAAGCTGCTGCTGCATGCATGCCCGACTGTCTGCATGCAGCAGCAAAGTGGTTGAGTGCTGCTGCAGTCTCCCCGCGCTGCTCCAGCAGCAAACCACGTAAGTAAGACGCTTCTGCTGCTAAGGTAGAGCAGAAGGGAGGTATATGAATCTGCTGCAGCAGCTGCTCAGCAGCTTGCTGCTGCTGCAGCAGCAGCAGCCGCCCACACAGCTGCAGCAGCACAGCAGGGTCAGTTGGGTTTGCTGCATGCGCCTGCAGCAGCCCCTCGTTTTGCTGCTGAAGCCCCTCAGGCGTTCTGAAATCCCCCTGCAGCAGCGCAGCAGCAGCAAGAGAGCTGCTGCTCTTGGGGTCTAATGCTGCTGCTCGCCTAAACGCAAGTAAAGCATCAGCTTGCCGCCCCAGCCGCAGCAAACAAAACCCTAAAGCATATCGAAGCTCAGCAGCAAACTCCGTCTCCGTACGAGACACACACTGCTGCTGCTGCTGCTGCTGTTGCTGCTGCTGCTGCTGCTGTTGGGGCTCTTCAGGAGGAGGCATGTAAGCGATTAGGCGAGCATATATTGCCGCTGCTTCCGCCCAGCGGCGCTGCAGCACGGCGCATGCAGCAAGCCCCAAATATGCAGCAGGATGTGTGGGGTTGTTTGCTGCTACAATCTGAAATACCTGTGCTGCTCGCTGCAGCTCTGCTGCTCGTCGCTGCTGCTGCTGCTGCCGCTGCTGCTGCAAATCCTGCAGCAGCTGCTGCGTCTGCGCGGGTCCCCCTGCAGCAGCCGTAGCAGCAGCAGTAGCAGCAGCAGCAGCAGCAACATCTCCTCCTGGGCCCTCTAAGACTGCAGCAACAAGAGACATCATAGCGTTTAGCAGCAAACAAAATAAATCAGGGTCCTTGAGGCGCAGCAACTGGGGATCTGGGGGTTTGCTGCTGCAGCCTTTAGAGGCTTCAGCTAGACCTGCTGCTGCTGCTGCTTTGTCTCTCCACTCTGCTGCTTGCAGCAGCAGCAGCCGTCTCTTGTTGCAGTCTGCTGCATGCAAACCCCTAAAAAGAAAGTGAGAGCTTAAAGAAGCAGCAACCCTCACACGCCAGTCGCCTGTCCAGCAGGCTGTCGGCTCAGGAGCAGCAGCATCAGGAGCAGCAGATGCTGCTGCTGGTGTTGCTTCTGCTGCTGCTGCTGCTGCTGCTGCAGGGGCTACAGGGGGTGCTGGGGCTAGGTGTGGGGTATAGCATGCAGCAGCAGCATCTGCTGCTGCTGCTTTGTGCAGCAGCAGCAGATCCATCTCCTGCAGCGGCCTCGAGCATATATCTGCATTGGAGTACAGCAAAGTGTTGCTGCAGTAGTGACAATCTCTAAGCAATTCTTCATATGCATCAAAGCAGCCGTCAGCATAATAAGCAAGGGCCCCCCCTATCCAGCCTCTTAAGCTACAAACTTCTCTTTTCAGCATATCACGAATAAAAGATAAATCCTTTAAACCCAGGGGGCCCCCCCCTACGGGGCCCCCTGGGGGGCCCCCCCCGACTACGGGGCCCCCTGCTGGCTGGGGGGCCCCCGGGGGCCCCCCACATCCTTCAGAAGCAACAGGGGGGGGGCCCCCTGAAGCTGGGGGGGCCCCCTGGGGGCCCCCTGATATGCCTCCAAAGGGGAGGTAGACGAGGGTATTGGTGTGCTGAATAGGAATATACATCGTTTAGAATTAAAAGCAGCACAACAACAGCAGCAGCAGCAGCAGCTGCAGCAGCAGCTGCAGCAGCAGCAATTGCGCTGCAGCAGATGCAGGTAATAAGAAATACCCTTGTAAAATATCACTTCTAATCCTCGTAAAGATGCAGAGGGTAAAGGGAAGAAGAAGTTAAAAGTAAAAACAAACGAACAGAAAGAACAAAGAAGCGAAGAAATATAAACAACAAACAACAACAGACACACAGCTGAAGAAGGCAGCAGTTAATTTAGAACAAAGCCCGCTGCAAGTGGAAAGAAAAGAAAAACCCTCCCTTCAAATGAGGCAATTCAGCGAGAAATCAGGGTTTAGGGTTTAGGGTTTAGGGTTTAGGGTTTAGGGTTTTAAGGATCGAGGGCAGCCGCTAAAGAAGAAGAACTCCCCAAACCCTAAAGGCCAGTAAGACAACCTCAGCATATAGAGTTACGCCTAAAGGTCTAGGGTTTAGGGTTTAGGGTTTAGGGTTTAGGGTTTACCGATTAGGGTTTGGGGTTTAGGGTTTAGGGTTTGGAGGCCCTGCTGCATGCAGCCTTGCCTCCGCCGCCATACACTGATAGTCGCCTTCGTTCGTTGGTTCATTTAATTAGGGTTTAATTTTGAAATAAAAGTATTTAAATATAATAAAATTGCTTTTAATATTTACAAACTTAAACTTTTCTGCTTCCTGCGCAGCCATGCCTCTCTTTATTGCCCTGCTCAGCCTAGCAGCCGCCGGTCTAGAAAGGATTTAGGGTTTAGGGTTTAGGGTTTTTGAGGTGTAGTTACACCTCAGGCTGTTTCTGCTTAAAAGAGGGTTTACGAATAGGGGCTTTGCATGCGCTTGCTTGCTGGTAGGCTAATTGAGAGAGTTATAAGGTAAGAAGCCTACTGTGTATATACACCGCAGCAACTCATGAAGCAGCCAACGAGCAGCAACAGCAGCAGCAACAGCAGCAGCAACACCAACAGCAGCAGCAGCAGCAGCAGGTTGTTGCTTCCCACCGTCTGTAGCTTTTTCTGCTTTCCAAGACATACGGTGTTCGGTTATTAGCTAATTACTTTAGCTGCTGTTGCTGCAGCTGCTGCAGCGATGGCTGATACTGCTGCTCGGGCTGCAGCAACAGAAACCAGTATAACCTACAGCAGCAATTGGTGCTGCTGCTGCTTGTGCTGTCTTTGCTGTTATACAGTGCGTATTGCGGCAGCTGCTGTTGTTGGTGGAGCTGTTGCTGCTTCCCTGCTACTGCTGCTGCCGTTGCTACTAATGCTATTGCTGCAGTGCTGCAGCGCTTGCTGCTGCTGCATGTGCTGCAGCTCTTGCTTCCCTGCTACTGCTGCTGCCGTTGCTACTAATGCTATTGCTGCAGTGCTGCAGCGCTTGCTGCTGCTGCATGTGCTGCAGCTCTTGCTGCTGCTGTTCTTGCTGCTGCTGGGTTGAAGCTGATATATTTATCTCTTTATTTGCAGGAGGAAGACAAACAGATGACAACTTGAGATACCGTTGCTACTAATGCTATTGCTGCAGTGCTGCAGCGCTTGCTGCTGCTGCATGTGCTGCAGCTCTTGCTGCTGCTGTTCTTGCTGCTGCTGGGTTGAAGCTGATATATTTATCTCTTTATTTGCAGGAGGAAGACAAACAGATGACAACTTGAGATATAAGATGTAGATGAGGCAAGTTAAAAACTAAAAAAAATACAAGTAAACAAAATGACAACAGATAATACAGAAAGGAACAGCAGCAGCTGCAGCAGCACGAGCAGCAAGTTAGAGCAGCTGCAGCTGCAGCAGCACGAGCAGCAAGTTAGAGCAGCTGCAGCTGCAGCAGTACGAGCAGCAAGTTAGAGCAGCTGCAGTTGCAGCAGCACGAGCAGCAAGTTAGAGCAGCTGCAGCATCACGAGCAGCAAGTTAGAGCAGCTGCAGCTGCAGCATCACGAGCAGCAATATCTGCTGCTTGGTGTTTGAGTCTAAAAAAGAAAAGCAGGTAAACATCATCTCTAAGAGTGCATGCAAGGGGTAGGTTGCAGCATTAATATATCCTACACAATATTTAATTAATCTTTACGCGCAGAGTTACCGAAGAATGCAGCCCATCAGCTGGTGAAGTTAAATATATATATAAACTAAATATGAGTTGTAGTCAGCTTCTGTGCAATCAATAAATGTTTATCAGAAGACAGCATTAAACTCCTCAAGATAAAATATAAATATAGGGGTCTGACTCTCTTGCTCATTTGAGTTGATGCTTTGCTTAAGCATTTCTTTTTCGGTGTATCTGCAATAATGAAGATGCTATCACAGCCTCTGACTGATATTAAATAAACTCGTTATCAGCTACAGCAAGATAGACATTCATAGGCCTTCAATAAATAAAAGACATTAAAGCATCTCTCTCAGCTGTCTCTGCTGATATTGTCAGCAAGTAAAGATATTCTCTTCCTTCATAGATAGCCAATACAGAAGAGCTAAATGCATGCATGAACAGCTGAAGTATAGCTGCTGTGTTTTAAACAAAACTTTTGTGCGTAGCGGAGCTGAAGTGTATAGACATCTTTTTTTATTCTTCGTCTAATGCGAGACAATATCATCATCTGTGCTGCAGTTAAAAAGAATAAGCAAATGATTACCTTCTCTGCTGCTTCAAGCCGTTGGAGGCTCAGCTGCTGCTGCATGCATGCATACACCGCAGGGCCTCTCTTTGCTGCTTGTAGCAACAGTATTGTTGCTGCACTTGTGCTTAGGGACAGCGTGCTAGTGAAGAAGAGACAAGGAGACAGCTAATGAGCGACCTTCACCGCATTTAAATGCTGCAGCACAGCTGCTGCATGCAGGCAGCTATAGCAGGGCCTCCCGTTGCTGCTTGCATCAACATTATTATTGCTGCACTTGTGCTTACGTACAGGCTGCAAGCATTTACAACAAATTATATTAAATAGAGATCTAGGCAGTCCTTACAAAGCCCCAGCAGCAGCAGGTAGATGCATGCATTTCTTTCTGTGTTGCTTAATCGTTGCTGCCTCCCCATATGATCTGCAACTGTGGAGGCAGCAGCAGCAGCAGCAGCAGCTGCTGCTGCTGCTGCTGCCATTCTATTCCTGCTGTTGTTGCTGTTACTGTTGTTGTTGTTGCTGCTGCTGCGGCTCGTGCTGCAGCTGACGGAGGTGCAGCAACAACAACCCTTCAGCCTGCACTGTCTAGAGCCTGCAGCATAGCCTTTGTATTTTTGCTG
>NW_013549820.1:0-7188 GCF_000499425.1 Eimeria acervulina
CTCCGAGTGACATGTGCATTTTGTATACATAAGCGTGGGTAGCTGTGGTGGGCGTGAATGAAGAGATGAAGTTGGTGGAGGAGTAAGCGGAACGTGCAAAAAATGTGTGCACGGGAGCTGTGTAAATTAAAAAGGAAAGAGGCCGTCATCACCCAAAAGGATTCCCGCGGAGTCCCCCACCGCAGTACTAACCGGGCCTTGCGCCGCTTAACTTCGGAGTTCAGATGGGATCCGGTGCATTCGACGCAGTATGAACGACGGCAAACCAAAAACTCTCCAAAATACACACAACCATTACCATCTTCTCCACATATGCTACAAACCAAGACTACTTAGATCCAACCAACAAACCCATATTTTGCCTCTTTCCAGGGCTACGACAGGGCTGCGTGGACTCGCGCTGTATACGGGTGGCGCTAAACGTTGCATTCCTATGCCTCGCTTGCGGATTTGCTAATCTCAAATCGCTGCATCATGGAAGCAAAATTAACGACGATGTTGGAATAGAGCCACTTGGTTGCGTGTGAGCGCCTGGAGACAGAACTGGCATTTTGGAGAAAAGCTCTTCTACATGGTGATGAATGGTAACGAGAGTCTTGTCACATCTGCGCACAGACAAAGTGCGCATCACCACCATCCTTAAGGCGGACTTATCACAAAATGTCCAGACATTCTACCAATGAGCAGCAGAATTAGCCAACACTAAGAAACAGCGCATCGAATGCCATTGAAGGAGGGTGCAGTGGCGCGCAGGGGACGTTGATGGCACGAAAGAAGCAGCTCACGCTATTGCCGTACACACACACACATGCTGTTTTGCATGGGCAGAAACGGGCCCACCAGCAGGGCTTCCAACACTGGACAACAAGCAGACAATATTGGCGGCTCCGCACGAACAGTAAATGCCAGCAGCATTCGTCAGAGAAGCACTGCAGACAAACAACGAGCCGGCAGCAACTCTATATCAGCGGAATGAACCTACCGCGCGCTCCAAAGCAATCCGCGCTGCTCGGCTTATAGCAGATGCTAATTGACGACTTCAGATGAAACTTGAAGCGCTGACAACACAGACACCGGCAAAAGTCGAGAAAGGCACGTGGGAGGAAGCCTAGGCCACAATAGATAGCTTCACAGCACACGTGGCACTATAGGGTTTGTTGATAAGACACCAACTAAAGCAACTCGACCAGGGCCCAGGAAAAAAACATTATCGAGCAGCAGACACCAGAAACAACGAAAGGCGCCCGCCTCCACACGACTGGCCCAGGCACAAGACAGCGTCAAGAAGGCGTTGCTTGCACTCAGCGAAGTGGAGAAGGCACAGCAGGGACGACACGATGAAGACTCTCTAGACAAAAACTGAGGAAACGGGCTCTCCAACCACAACTACGAAATAGGCGTCGCCGCCTCAATGTCCTCAAGGAAGAGTCAGCACAAAACCTCCAGGCAGTCTATACAGGAGACGGAAGGAAGTGCATGGAGCAACTACTGGCTGACGAAGATCAACATAGAGGCCAATGCTTCTCCATTCAACTCAGTGGGCTGAAGCCATACGTTCGAGATTAGCAGTTGGAGCGATCTATTGACCCACTTCTCAGGCTGCTCGCGAGTTCCTAGAAAACCTTTGACTGTAGCCCCAGAAGGGGCACACAGTATGGATCCACGGCTGACTGTCTTCTGTTTCCTCATTCGGGAAAGAGTCTTCAGTATGAGTTAATAACCCTTGACCCTTGCTCCAGCTGTTGCTGCTTATCAGGACTGTCGCCCTATCATTCGACCCCTGTATACTGTGCTCCACTATCACCACTTGCACCTCAGGTGATGAATGCTGCGGTAGTACATCCCTCAGTATGTGAGGACGGCCCATCTGGCGATTGGCCTCTTCTCCTGCATTTTTGCCGCGTCCACTGCCATCCTGGGACTGTGGGAGTGCAACGACAACCCCAGAGTCCATCCCATCCATCCGCTCTAGGCTATTGGGAGACTCGCCTCCCCTGCTGCGGCTCGTGTGCAGCAGCCTTTTGCAGATTGAAATCTGCATCCTTTTCTGCAAAACCAGTCGTTTCTCTTCATTAGATGCTTGAACTCACATCGGGAAAGTAACTGGAGAAAAGGAAAAGGTTCTATTGCTAGACTGCAGTTGTCGGGCTCACATCCACTGACGCGTGAACCCAGCGGGCAAATTTTGCGCACGAATTGCGAACGAAAATATGCCTTCTTAGTTACAAGGGGCCCGCAGGACCTATAGCCTTCTTCTCTTAATGGCCAGTCTGCGGGAACATCGGCTAACACCTCTGACCCACTTATTAGAGCATGGATCTCGTCCGTATGGGTCGTTGCTATTTCATTTAGGACAACCTCTTTTCCGTCGGTTTGAGCGTCCGCGGCATCCGTCGATGGGTGACACAGCCACTGCTAAGAGTTGGCAAGTGGACTCCGACTTGGGGACGAGCACTGAGTCAACGCATCGTTATCCCATGGAGTTTGCCCATGAACTCTCCGTCTTGTGCACCGACGAGCACGTCAGCCAGCCCCTCTTAGATTACCCCTTCTTTTCCGTACCGTCCTTGCTCGCACCTTTACCTGAAGGTCCTGCGAGCCCCAATCCATACTTGATACCCCGTAATTTGGTTAGTTCCCTCGCTAACCAAATTGCGAAAATCCCTGAGAAAATATCAACTTGTACTAGGGCGTTGGTCCTAGTGACGACTCTGCGCAGTAAACTTCGCTATTCATCGCGGCTTGTGGGCAGGAGGGTAGTGGAAGCTAACGAATCGAACAAGTCCATCCTCTGCTGGACTTTCACTGCGGGGTTAACTTCTCCAGTAGCGGATGTCTGAGACACAAACTAAGCTGCTTTGGAGATTAACATGCCTATACGCTCAATTGTGGAGGTGGCTTGTGCATTAGAAACCGGGAGCACCGTCTGGTCTCCGTGATGCGGCGGTGGTGACCCTTCCATGGGGATATCCATGGTGTTGGCTATGACGAAGAAACAAAAAAAGAAAAAGAAAACGTTTGTTCGTCCACTTTTTGAAGTATAGCCTCTTTGGAAATAAAAGTACCTGTCTTGGCACGCTCCGGTTTTCGTGAGACGTGACTTGATTCCACCCGGCGGGCGGGGCTAGACCGGGGGTGCGACGGAGCGTTCGCACCATCGCAGCCTACGCTTGGCACCTGGCTGCTAGGAAAGGTATGAGGTAACCAAATGCTTCGCCATCTAACTAGGGATGCGCATGAATGGATTAAGGAAATTTCCACTTTCCCTATCTACTATCTATACATATATATACTCAAAAGTGTGACAATAGCAAATGTGGCTATTGTCTTCGAGGACTACAGGTAGACTTTGTTTGGGGCAGCCCGCATTCACAACATAATAGAAGTACCAAAGTCCCACGAATTAATGAAAAACGTGGGTATCGGGCGACACTGCAAGGCACTAGTCTATGACTCTCTAGGTTGCATTGCAGAAAGGAACAAAACGGTGCTTACAAAGGGAGCTTGGGATCGAAGACCGCACAGCATGGGTTATCCAGCGTGCCATTAGCACTGCTTGCATCCGACATAGCTATCAACTCTGGACCTTTCACTTAGCTGACAACGGCACAAGCTGAGCGCAGGGCGGAGACTGTTCACGTGCGAACACCGCACGAACTGCGTGATGATCTAATGGTATGATAACAAACAACCACATTCGGCAACAATATAAGAATTTAATAACGCGCTGGCCCCTAGTTAGGGCGTGCCGTAGAAGTGGCGGCTCCCTAACAACGTTCGCTACTTTTCTTTCGCGGCAGCAACGTCTTCAATTCGAAATGAGTTTTCAAAAATTCTTTGCAGAGATTCGTCGCGATCGTATCATCCAATGACTTTACCGTCCCTTCGATGCAACTAGACAATGCACCCTTCAACCAATAACAAACGTGCCGAATGCCCAAATGCTTTCCGCGCAGACATATCGCATGACGACGTACGTGGCAGTCAACTTTATAAATGCCCTGCAGAAGTTATATGCTTGCATTGGGCCTGTTGTGCTTGTTGGGCTTTTGGAATCGCCGTGCAACCCTACTGCGCATAGACAACCGTTGCGTTGAGGCGCACGCTCACCAACTACTCTCCCGGTGTGTACAACAGCGAAACCAAATGACAACCGTTTATCTAAGCGACGAAAGCATACGATTGCCCGATGCAAGGTGGGCAGCCCGCACGGACGATGCAAAAGACAGGCTGAGGAGCGATTGGATGCATATGCAGACTTCTCGCTCGACATGGCGGAAGCTCAACCAAAAATTGGGTTAATCAACTATTGCCAGGTACTGCAACGCATCCCTTAACAGTTTCCGAAGGGGGCTGCATCATGATCGTCTGGCATGCTCTTTGCCACTCCATCTGTGCGTAAACCACTGGCTGCTGTAGCCGCCACCGCAAACAATGTTGCTGCAACTGATGCCCCTGGTGCTATTTATGAGCGTAACAGTGGTTTCAGGGATAATCCGTCAGTTACATACTAGAAGGCTACAGCTACTTTGCTGGTGTCAGCTTTACTGCTGGCTTGCTTGCCCGTAACTCCGCTTTGCCAGCTGTGTCTGGCTCCGCAGACGTCCCTATGCCTGCAACACAGAAAACTATCCGCGTCATCAGCGGGCTAGCCCACATTCGCCGCAAACAAACAAATGCCAACTGCAATCACAGCAGCAACTGCACCAGCAGTAGATGTGGCGACAACAGCGGAAACAGATTTGCATGGAAAGCGCACGCAATCGGCAGCGTGTGCGCCACATGGGGCTCGCAACGCCGGCATTGTCCGGATGCCTCGGGACCCTTGGATGTTCAGCTCTATTGAGTGGCCTGCTGCCACACACAAAACAGCAGCGCCTCATACCATGCTGACACAGCAGCTACTGCAGTTCTTGCTCTTGTCGATGGCATGCAGAGAAGGGCTGTGCCATGCAACAGCATGCACGCACTGCTTTGCTATGCGGCCGCTGCGCTTCTCCTTGCTGTTACAGGTGCTGCGGAGTGTGACAGAGTGAGAAATCAGCACGTGTTAGCGCATGCCAGAGGGAGCCCGCTACCTAGTTGCGGTTTGCCGGTGTGACGGCAGCACCAACGGTCTGTTGCTGCTCGTCTTGTTGGTACTGCGGCCTCTATGGATGCTGCTGCGGGAGTGGATGTTTTTTCTTCTGATATGGCCGTTGCTGTTGCTGTGTTATCCTGCCCCATGCTGTATTGTCCCTTGCTGCGGGCGCCGCTGCGGTTGATTCCTACCGCAGTAGGTTCATCCGCATTGTTGCAAAACAAGATGCACCGACGCTAGGCATTTTTGAACCTCGCGAAGCATTCCACAGAGCTGTTGCTGCTGCTGCTGATGCCTATCTTGTAGCTGAGCGTGTTGCAAGTTCAGCTATCATTGCGGCAGCTTCTGGATTGGGGCTCACAGTAGGGACGAGATAATCCCCATGCCTTGATGATTTGGCTCGTGTGTCGCGAATTATTCGGCCTCTGCTGCAGCACCTGCTACAGCCGACACTGCTGCTACTGTTGTGACGGCTGCTTTTTATGCTGCCTTTACTGTTGTTGCTATTGCTGGGTTTGCTGCAGCTGACGCTGATGAAGCGGGGCAACGCTTGGCTGCAATCACGCAAACGAGACCTGGTCCGTGCAGCAGCAGCCCAAATTGTCTCCGCTGACGACACTCAGAGGATCTTCCTACACAACCTGCGAGCAAGAGGACAACCCGACGCACTGCATTCAGAGACGCCCACAATTACCCCAAACACACAATTGTTGCTTCAAGCGCAACCGCGGCAGCATTAGCGGTATCAGCTGCAGCAACAACAGCAGCACGTAGCCGTGAAAAACAGCAATCGAAAGGCAGTGTTTGCGCCACAGGGGGCTTGATACGCTGGAGGTTTCCTCATATTCTAGTTCCCCACGGTGGATAGCTCTAACGGGAGAGCTCCTGCTTCCCAGAAGCAGAGCAGCACCGCAGGGTGAGGCAGCAGCTTCTGTGGCTGCTGCGCTCTTCACTTACTTGCAAAGAATGGGAGTGCCTTAAGCCAGCACGCGCGCAGTGGCTCGATGTTGCTAGTCCTGCGCTTGTTGTGGTTCTTAATGATGAAGCGGAATGTGACAGCATGACGCATGTCAAGTAACCGATCCCGCTGTTTCCTCGTCATATTTGAGAAATGAAATGACCAAGCAAAAACGTTGTCACCTGTGACAGGTTGCAACTTCCTAGCATGAAAAACCCGAGATAAGTGAAGGCGTGCAAAAATTTTCGATTAGTTAGGGACGAGCCATTTCGCTGCGTATACGCGAGGCGTGGAGGAAGGAGGAGCAATAGCAGCAGCTACGCTGCTGCGTGTGCAATTTCTGCAGTAGCGTTGCTGCCTGCTTCCTGTTGGCAAACGCATGCAGGATGGGCTGGTGTGGGAGGAAGGGCCTAAGAGCAACAGCAGCAACAACGCCAGCAATAGCAACAGCAACAGCAGGGAAGGCGGTGAGTCGCATTTGTCGCCGCAGGGCGTGGAGGAATGAAAAGCAGCAGTAGGATTACCGCTGCTGCGCCTGCAGTAGGAGCAAAAACTGCAGCAGCAAGTGCAAGCGGGAAGCCTGCTGTTCCCGCCGACTCGCGACTCTACAAACAGAGCATGAGAAGACCGCTTTCATCTGGAGCAGCGCCTGTGTGGGAAGGCATCTGGGGAGAGGAAAGGTGAGGGTTTAGATAACCGTTCAACACCAGATATGGAAGCAGAACAAAGATAAGGAGGCCTTTTTGTTGCCCACGACAGCGATCACCTCGGCACTGCCGCTCACCTTTTTGCAAACGCCTGGGCACCCAGTTTGAGAAACGCCTGACCATCTCCTACAGAAGGCCGGGAACGCGAAGCTGAGTGATGCACATTCAATGCCATTCGCTATTAACACTTGTAAACCACGTAATCCAAGCAACCAAGGATTAAATCAATCATTTCCATGGAGAAACAGAGAGACTATCATTACGGAATAGAGCCAAAAGGCCGACTGAATTGTGCAAATAAAATGAATGTATAGCCAAGGAGCAACAATGTTGCTCCGTACAGTCGGCTAAATACCTTCGGTTTATAGACTACTTATGCATATATATATATATATATATATATGGGTGTATATAGGACGTATATGTATATGCATTGATACATA
>NW_013549820.1:7288-29931 GCF_000499425.1 Eimeria acervulina
ATATATATATATATATATATATATATATCTTTCGCCGGCATTTCTTCCGTTCCATTTTACCCGGATAACTCACCAAACCTGAGTTTTTTTAAAACTCGAGGGGTGCTTCAACTGCATGCAATGCAGCACTGCCCAGAGACACGGGCAGAATCGGGGAGACGCAGACGAACACAGCTTTATTATTTAAAGATATTACTACCTACATATTTGTTACATAAGCTGTAGTGATATTGTAATTTGAAGACACTCCTTAATAAGATTTATTACCGTTTAAGTATATTATTACCCAAGGAATAAAGCTTCAAAGGCATTTTATTTACAAACGTTAATATTATTTAGAGACGTGATAATAACTGCTGGCCTTCTTCTGCACTTGCTTTTTGCCTCTTGCATTCTCGTTTTACCTTTCCACAAATAAAGAATGCAGCGGGCTGCCTTTTCTCTTGTTTCTCTCGCAGAAGCTGAGGGGGCAGCAGCACGACTTGGCGACACAAACACCGAACATCAGCAACCAAGACAAAGTTTTGTATACTTTTTTATTGCTTCGTATAACCTCTTTAATTCCTTTCGTGGCTCAGGTGTGCTGAAAACCCAAACAAACCGTTGAGCCGTTGCATTGGGGCTCTGCTGACATCCCCTTTTTTCTTGTTTTCTCTTTTGCGATCAGCACAACACTCTCGACTCCTGTACACCGCCAATTCGTACCAATAGGAAAAACACGGCAAAACATCCGCAAAGGGCCAGTGCATCATAACAGATTGTTTCAGCGATTCCTCTCAGTAACATAGTAGGAGCAACAACACGACCACAGCAACGGCAATACAACAGCAGCAGAAGCATCATTGGAACTCCTAGAACCAAAAGCACCACAGCAGCAACACAACAGCAGAAGCACCAGCAAAAGGCACGAAACTGTCTCATGAGGCGCCAAACGCATGAGTGCCCTTAGAGACGGACGAGCAGGAGATACATGACCGTTGGCCCTTCCAGTTGCCTCCATTAAGTAGAAATAAATGAAGAAGGACTCTTTGCAACTTTCGTTGGCAGGCACGTTCAACTGCAGCAGCATTGGTAGTAGTAGTGACGGCGACAGCAGCAGTAGGCGGGGGCGGCGAGCAGTAGGCGGGCGACGGTGATTGCCCCACATGAAGCCCATTAACTTGGCATTTCCCTTGCACTCTGTGGCATCACTGTGACCAGCTCTGTCGGGTCAGCGGCTGCTCCTACCAGAACAACTGCAAACTATTGTGTAGCCACATCTAGGGGAACGTGGACACCTCTGTATGGTGATGATGGCGCGTGCAGCAGACTTGGCAAGGCATCGCCAAACGCATGGGGAAGACACCCTGCACATGCTGATGCAATACCCTACTTTACCGCATAGTACATAACAGCCCATGACGAAGTGTATCATCCCACAACAGAGCACGCAGAGCCTGCAAAACCTCATGTTCCGCTGCTACGTATGCCCGCGCAGCTGTCGTTTCTCTCACGATGATCATGCCCCATAAACTGCCATGGAGTAAATTGCTTCTCAGAGGCAAGTAAGTGTGGAATTGTTCAATCGGCAAACGCAAGGTGCCAGTTCTTGTAGAACCCAGTATGCGCGCGACCTGGAAATGCAACAGAACCCAACCGAGAAAATCTCTGCTATTGTTTGTGTCGTTTACAGATTTAGTGGGAAAAAAGCAAAACCGACCTCCAAAGAGGTGGAAGTGAAACCGTAAATCCCATTTGAAAGGTATTGCAGTTCGTTTTAGTCTCATATCCGAACGTGGAGAATGCTTCTCTGCTGCAAACCTGCATGCATACTTCTACCCCAACGTTGGTGCAGGCTGCAAATTTAGTGGAACACAACACACGCTGACTTCCAAGGAGATGAGCATGACTTCCAAAGTTTAATTCTTAGGGCACTGCCGTGCGCCATAGTCTCAGCTCCAAACGCGGAGGCGTATGCTTGAAGCGTATGCTTGCCGGCTGCAAATACGTATATGAATGCCTTTCCCATCAGTACCTTTCCAAAGGGAATTTTCCGTCAGCGTCGCATCACTTATTGAATCTGCACGGGTTAGCTGTTTCGCATCGCGACATAGAGCTCGTCGAAATTCGTCCCCTCCAGTCGGTAATAATGCTGCGACAGATGCAGAGTACTTGCAAACTGAACACAGAGCCAAGTTATCCCCTTTCACTTTTGTCAAAGCACAGCTTTTGCCCCGCGTATGATAAGGCATTGAGGTGCTTCTCACCTCGGTCTCAGCAGACCCCCCAGAGACCCTAGAAAACAGAACAAGCAATGCTCCCGTTTCGGGATGCATCCAGCATCATACAATGTATGATTTCGACGGTGTCTTTCATGCAACCAAGGCTACCATACTCTTTGGATAAAAAAGAGAGATATCTTAAGATATCTCTCTTTTTTATCCAAAGGGTATGGTGGACAATAACCCCCTAGAAAACCAGTACGTTCGCCGGTATAAACAGCGAAGAGGGACGGGAGCTGAGGAAGCAAAGCATCTCCATGATATCATTAAACGGAGTCCGTTCAACCATTGTACAAGCATTGCTTTTGCAGTCAAGCATGCACAACCACACTGTGCATTTAGAAATGCGAAATGGCCCTCGAAACATGCAGCTGATGGTTTGCGCTGGCTGGGGCTATGGTTGATGACGCTTGGCCATCACCTAATAGCTGCTAAACTTCTCATACCATAACAACACAAATCGACGAGCAGGAAACGTTTAACGCTGACCCAGGGAAACGCCAGCAGATGGAGTTGTAAAATACTTCGCATGCCTGTATTTCATGTTTGGATGATATATAGATGACCAGGCGCTGTTGGACGACGCCAAGAATATACTGCAAGCATTATGTGTACGATTGTACTCGGTTTTATTATGCTTGCTGGCCAGACAGAAATCTCAGACGCATGGACGCAGGCGCCTAAAACCTCGAAGATTCTTTGAGTTCCCTACAATGAATCTGCCATGCTTAAGAAAGCAACTAAACAATCTAACACAACGATCGCGAAAATATGGAAATGGCAAAGCAAAAGGGGTAGAGAGACGAAACCCACTATGAGTGGCATGCACCGGCCACCCTCTTGCGAATGAATAGCGCGCAGGTATTTATATACACTTGCAGGCACCTCATGCTTGCCAAGGTTAAGGGAACGCTTCCCCGTTTCCAAACCGCACTCGTACGAGCAGCGCAGGCTAAACACAACTCAAGTCCAACAACACGCTTTTCTAAATGCAATTACTCTAGTAATGCACACGACTGGACAGGAAATTACCAAGGAGTCTGTTGCCAGAATCCTCGGTAATTCCCGGTCCAATCGGGCGTATTATTAGAGCCTTCCAATCGCTACTCTGTAAGTGCAGGCTGTGCATACCCATCATTCCAATTACACCGCGTATATATATATATATATATATATATATATATATATGATTCCATCGCGTTTGTTGTGTTTGCTGCGGCATCCGAAATGACAGTCGTAGCGTCAACACTTCCCGGTTGTTTCGTAGGTGTGCACAACACTGAAACCAAGCGAGAACCGTTTTTCTTACCCACAAAACCATATGAATGCCCAATGCAAAGTGTGAAAACCGCAGGTGACGCGAAAGGCATATTGAGGAGCGGTTGGTTAACGCAGAACGTTAGAGCGCACTCAATCAAAATACGAGTAAATCCGCAACATCAGGGACTGCTGCGCCACCCTTAATGTCCATGTTTGGCGCAAACAAAAACAAGGCGCAATCACTGGGGCAACTGCAACAGCAGTGGCAGCTACTGAGGCAGCAGGTGAAGACTGCATATAGCGGCCGATTTCCGGCAATTGCGCCACACAGTGATCATTACGCTGGACTTGTTTGTACGCACCTGGATCCTTCGGTTCCCATCTCTACTGGATTAGCTACTGCATCCCACAGCTGCACCCCACAGAAGAGCAGCACCTCACGATGATGCAGCATCTACTGAGGCTACTCTTGCCACTTACATGCAAGGAACGGCATTGCCATGCACCAGCATGTACAGACTACTTTGTTATTGCTGCTGCTGCCCTTGTCTTTGCTGCTACTGGTGCTGCGTTCTGTAAGAGGGTTCAGCACCTGCTTGCCCATACCAAAAGTGGGCCTTCAGCTTGTTGCGAAATGCCGGTGTGGAGCCAGCAACGCCGATCTGGTGCTGCTGTTTCTTCGGCTGCTGCTGCCGCTATGCGTTCTGCTACCGGTGCTATGCCCCCTGCTGCTCCTGAGATGGCCACTGCATTTGCTTTAGCTTCCTTTCCGCCACAGTACTGCCTGCTGCTGCTGGTGCTGCCGATGCTTGCGCTACCACAGCGGGTGCATTCACATTTCTTCAAAACAAACAACACCGCAACTAAGCATTCCGCTTCTGCATATCTACAAGGATTTTCACATAGCTGGTGCTTCTTCGCCTGTGGCCTTTCTTGGTGCTTGTGCTGCAGATGAAGCAGCCCTTGAAAACGCTGCTGAAACCACCTTGAATTCGGGCTCAAACTGCTGCGTGGGGCGAAGACGCATGCCATGGCGGTCTCGCTGGTTCCACAGGAAATACACGGCCTCTGTTGCAGCAGATGCTGCATTCCCAGACTTCGCTGCTGTTCCTGAAGCTTCTCTTGGTGGTGCCGTTGCTGTTGTTGCTATTGCTGGCATTGCTGCAGCTGTCTATTTGTGTATGTGTGTGTGTGTGTGTGCGTATATATACGCGAATACGTACGTGGGACATCCATATCTGTGCATGCAAATAACCTCCTACGGCGTTTAACTTTGGCGTCTGACGACGGCTGAATCTCGCAGTTCTTTGGCTGTCCGCTAGCCGTGAAAATGGAAAACCCAGTAGATACAGCACGTATGCATTCAAGCATGCATACATGTATTCAAAGGCGTGGATGCATGCAAACGCGCAGGAACAATTTACACGAAGAAGCGGAGAGTGGCCAAACTCGTTTGAGCCCCACGCTGTGTCCTGCGGTGTCTAACGGTGTTCGCCTCTGGGGCTGCATGCATGCGAGCCCCGCTAAAGTCCGTCAAAAGAAGGCGTAAGCGCCGAAATCTAAAGTGCCTATGCCTAGTCCTAGTGGCGCTTCTGAACCCTCAACCACGAAATCACAATAGGGTCATCCCGAAGCTCTAACTTACGATTTTCAGTAAGCTGCCTCTGAGCAGCCCACTGAAAATCGTAAGTTCCGGGTCTGGAGACCCTTAGGGGACAGCGACGACCTTTACTAGAAAAGACAAGCCGCAGATAGGGACTAAGCAAAAGGCAGTGAGAGGCCATCAGGGTCCTCCTACATTACTTCGTTCTGTCCATATTGACACAGACGGAGACGGGGCAGCAAGCGGGTCACCGGGCGCTGAAGCAGCGAGGCCCTCCGGCTCCAGCTGCGGGCTTCCTGGCACTGGTGGGTATGGGGTCCCCTCCAGTTCTGCGGTGCTATCGCGCTGTTGAAGCCCCCCTTGGGGGGCCCTTTTGGCACCCTGTTCAGGGCCCCCGTGGGGGTGTGTTGAGGGAGCTGGGGGGCCAGTGGGCCTGTCAGGGCCGGCGCCATCGTGAGAGGGCCCTGGGGGATCTATGGAATTGGCTGGGAGTGGCACTGCCTGCGACGAGCTACGTTTTAAGTCTGCAGCTGTTAGGATGTGGGGCGAAGGCTCCCAGCTATTTGTGCGGGCGGGATCGGGAAGACCGGAAGTGCTGCTTTCAAGCAGAGAGGACTGGGGGTCTGCGCCTCCGTCGCCGGTAACAACTACGGTGTAGTCGCGCCCCAAAGACAGCACAGATACCTTCTCGTGCAGCATGGAGTATATTAAACGGGGCTGCATGCAGGCCAAACAAACGCACGCAAGGATGACAGCATGCACACTGGGGCGCCCCACATTGTTAAAGGCATCCGGGACAAAGACAAACACAAATGTGGGGACCCTCAAGGCCTGCCCAAACCGACTATACAAACAATAGGGGCTCCTATCGGCTGCTACAGCCCCTAAAGGACCTCAACGAAACAGTCGAGCAGCCGTGAGTTACTAGAACCACAAGCAAGATAGCGAAAGAGAGAACTGCGGAGACAGCTGAAGAGACTGGGCACTGTGTGATCATACACGCCAACAGAGGCAGCCGGACATCCGAAGATAAAAAGGAAGAGACATCACACGGCAAGATACATGAGGCACGCACGCAGAAAGAAAACCCTACAGCGCGACGAAAGAGGCGAAGTAGGCACTGAAGGGACACTCAGCAGACACTGGAGAGCCATTACAGGAACACAGAGAACTAAAGAGAAAGAAAAAACAGCCTCCAGCCACTGCAAAGACACTCAAATGACGCTCTACGAGCCATCGTGGCTCCCTACCCTGCAGCAAGCGCTCTTAAGCCCAGAACGAAGGGCAACCCCCGGCTGTGTCTCCCCTCCCACGATGCATTCGGTAGCAGCAGTGAAAATCAGTTTGTGTTCCGCCGAGTGTCCCCACAAATAAAGCTGGTGGTTTGCTGCTCGCCCAAATAAATACACACGCCCCACACCCTCAACAATGAACCTCAAAGCATACGAAAGCGCACACCATGTAACCACGAGCTCCAATACGTTTATGCATTCTTATCCCCCATGTCCAACGGCCAAAACCAGATACACCCCAAACCCCACAAACCGGCTACGATCCCCCTGATGCGTCTAGAGGGCCCCTGCAAAAAGCCAAAGGGACCCCAACAGGGCAGGTTTAGATGGGGCCCTGTATGGCTACAAAGGACTCCATCTCACAGGAATGAGCTTAGAAGAATCCACTGGGGGCTCCAGCGGAAGGGGTTCCGGGGAGACCCTTGCTCCTGTAGGGCACGCAGGGCCGTCTAGCTATTGCTGTTTGTCTCTGTTGCTACTTACGGGTGATGCATCCTGAGTGTCTATGTCCACAAGAGACCCTCGCGACCCGCGACTTCATCTCCCCCACCTTGACAAGCTGCCGCAGCAAGCAACACACCAACCGACGCTAATGCAACCCACGTATCCCCGTTGTAGTGGCAGCAGCAGCAGCCGCAGCCGTAGCAGCAAGGGCAGCAGCAGCAGCAAGGGCGGCAGACGCTGCCGCCGTTGTAGCAGCAGGTATCTCTGTTTGTGTGCATATGTCTCTCGCAAAGTGTTTCCCTGCATGCATGCGTCTATATATATATATATATATATCCCTGCTGGAGCATGCGTGCCTTTGCTAGTGGTCGTCGTGGTGTGTCCTGCCTCCTGTATGTTGTCTCCTCTCCCCTGGGCTGCTGCTTACCTTGGGTGCAACGCAGCGCGCCTGGTGGCTGGGGAGCCCGCACTGCCCCGCGATGTTGTCTCCAAAGGCCCATAGACGGAGATCTTGTGCAAGCAGCAGCACATGCCGGGCCCCTGCAGCAATGGCTACAATGGGGGGAAGCGGCTGCCCGCTGGAGTCCTTAAGCGTCAAGACACTGAAGGACGAAGCGCCCACATCAAAGGCATTTCCCGCTGCCAGCCAGCAACACAAACGAACACATACATTATAATTATAACCCCAACTCAGAGCAAAATACACACCAGTGCAACGCTCTAAGTCTTCCTGCCAGCCAGGTGTACGTACACCCCAAAACTGTAGGGACTAGTAAAGCATACCCATCTCTCCGTATGTGCCATCTCCCCAAGCCAACACTTGCCCTTTCTCTGAGAGGGACGCACACACAGAGGAGGAGACAAACGCATGATGCAGCAAAAGGGGACAGGAGACAGCACCAAAGGGCCACACAGCCCCACCAAGCAGCGCATGCTAGCGGCAGCACAAGTTGCCTACACACCACAGACCGGCCCTGGCCTGTCCTTGTGTCGCTGATGTCTGTCTCTTTGTTTGCCCCTGCCCTTTTTGTCAACCGCTCTGTTCATATAAGTGGCTATCTCCAGAACAAGGGCCAAACGAAAAGCACCGCGAAGGGAAGACAGACGAAGATTAAGAGATATCAGGGAAAACAAGGAGACACCATGCGAAAACAAAAGGAGACAACATACAATACGAAGAGACAGCAGCTACAATAAGGAGACAGCAGCTACAACACGGTGGCAGAGGCTACCGCAAGGAGACCGCAGGCGAAGACTCGGAGACAGAAGGTCAGGGCTTGAAGGCAGGAAATGAAGATTCGGAGACAGCAGGTAAGATAAGGAGACAGCAGGTAAAGCAAGGAGATATCAGCTAGCTCAAGGAAGCAGCAGCTAAAGCAGAAGGCGAGGTATTTGTACCGGTAAGCGCGAGGACAAAGGCAGACCCAATGGCCAGCTGGAGGACCCTATGGCTGAGGGCGAAGTGGAAGAGGAGACGAGGAAAGAGAGAAAAGCGTGCATGCAGCAGACGGCCCCAGCCCAGGAGCTGCCCCCCAACCATAAGAGCAAGAGACAAACCACCCTTGGCCGCCACGCGGCGGCAGACAGGAGAGGAGACACCTTTTGCATGCGACGCCTCTAGCGCCTGCAGCAAAAGAAGCTCCTTGGGGCTGTATGCGCAGCAGCCGCTGCCATCGCCTACGCAGTCCGCTGCTCCCCATGAATACACCGAGCCCTGAGGAGACAGGAGGAGACAACAACGGCCCCATTGGCCCTCCCCTGAAGAGGAGACACTAAACAAGGAGGCACCTAAACCACTGAAGAGCCACAAAACAAGCATGGGCGCTGCACGAACGGCACGCACCCCGGCCAAGGGCAGCAGGGAAAGATAGAGAAAGAAGGGAGCCACGGAGACAGAGAAGGAGACACTTAGATGGATAGGCGCGGACTTAGATGAGGAGACAGACAAAAAGGGAGACAGAGACACACAGAAGCAGAAGCAACACAGCAGCAACGCAAGGAAGAGACAGCAGCCGCACTAACGACATGAGGACATCAAGGCTAAGAGGAGACAAAGAGGGGGGAAATGAATAAACGGAGACAAATACAGGAAGAGACAGCCGCCTGCACCCATTTTTGCTTCCAGTCTCGTGCTGTCTCTGTCTCCTGTACTTAGTGGCATTCACTGGGGAGAGAACGGCCGACACAGACAGAGACAGATAAAAACAGAAGAGAGCAACAGACAAAGAAACTCGGAGGTACGGAGACATACAAAGGAGAACAAAGACAGAGAGAGACAATAAAAAACAGGAGGAAGAGAAAGAGAGGGAGAGGGAGAGAGAGAGAGAGAGAGAGAGAGAGAGAGAGAGAGAGAGAGAGAGAGAGAGAGAGAGAGAGAGCGAGAGAGAGAGAGAGAGAGAGAGAGAGAGAGAGAGAGAGAGAGAGAGAGAGAGAGAGAGAGAGAGTAAGCGAGAGATACAGAGAGAGAGACAGAGAGAGAGACAGAGAGAGAGAGAAACAGAGAGACAGACAGACGCATACATGCAAGACAGAGGGAGACTGAGACACACGAAGACTGGCAGAGACAAACAGAACGGAGACAGACACAGAAACAGTCGCAGAGGCGGAGACACAAGCAGAGACAGGAGAAGAGAGGGAGACAGAGAGAAGGAAGGGAGAAGGGACAGACACGAACGGAGACAGAGACAGCACGGCAGCTGATTCTAATACAGAGGCAAAGGCAGAGACAGAAGCAAGAAGAAACAAAAACAAAGACAAGACAGAGGGCCTTCACCTGTTCAGTTAATGCAAGCGAGTGATAGTCCCCCACTGCAATCTGTACAACATTGTCTCTAAATCCCTCAACACGCTCCGGCTGCTTCGCTAGCAGGCGCACCGGCCCTAGGCCGAGCTGTCCGTACACCCCATTACCGTAAGCAAACACCTTCCCTCTATCTGAGAGAAATAATGCATGCACTTCCCCAGCCCCAACCTCAACAATACGAACATCAGCAAGAGAACGCAGCACGACAGGCTGGCAAAGAGAGCCGCCTTCATCGTTGGGGGCCCTCCGGGGCCCCGAGGGACCCCCAGGGGGGCCCCCAATGGGGGCCCCCGGGGGGCCCCCAACAGCCTCGCCTCCTCCCTCCCCCTTCAGAAGACGCCGACCCCAAAGGTATATAACTGTTCGAGTGTCTCTAAACGTTGGCTCCACCACTGCGGAAACGCAACACCAAACCCTAAACCCTAAACCCTAAACCCTGAGCCCTGAACCCTAAATCCTAAACCCTAAACCCTAAACCCCACAGCCTGCTTCTAATCAATAAAGGGAGCAGCGAGGAGACTTACGCGCATCGGTGGAGACTACTGGGACGCAGTCCTCGCTGAGAGGCTGCAGAGATGAAGACAAACAAAAGACAAAGAAAATACATACAATATAGCAGACACAACAAACAACAGAAAAAACAAAGACAAAAGAATTATAACAAAGACAAACAAATAATAACCAGGGCAAAGACAAATGCATCGTAGCAAAGACAAACAAACCAAGGAAGGCAAACACAAACAAAGAATGACGAAGACAGGCAAATAATCAGGAAGAGACAGGGAACTGCCTCGCGAGAAACCCTTCTGCTGCTCCCGCTGCCGCTGCTGCTGCTGCTGCTGCCGCTGCTGCTGCTGCTTACCCCTACGTCTTCTGTGGAGCGGCCGGCGCAGGGAATGAGCCGCCTCATTAGCCGGACGACACAAGGGCCCCTAGGAACTTGAAGAGGGCCCCCCAATACCCAGAGGGGCCCCCTAAGATTCCGAGGGGCCCCCTAAGACTCCGAGGGGCCCCCTAAGACCCCAAGGGGCCCCCTAAGACTCAAAGGGGCCCCCAAAGACTGAAAGGGGCCCCCAAGGCCTTATACCTTTATAGAGAGATATAAAACAGCAAGAATGTCGTAATAGCTGACGCCGCACGATAAGATATAGAAGGCATATAGAAGATAGAGAAACCTCAGGGGCCCCTTGTTGTGCTGCTCCGCCTTTGAATGACTTCGTCTGCCCCTGTAAAAGAAACGAATCCTGTCGTTAACTGTCGCTGCAGCAGCAGCAGCTGCTGCTGTTGTTGTTGCAGGTTCTATTCGGTTACCTGCAGGTGATGATGCGGCTGCTGCTGCTCCTGCTGCTGTTGTTGCTCCTCTGCTGCCGTTGGGGGATATGGAGGCGAAAAGATTAAGCAAAAAATATTGCTTAAAGAGAGAGATTGTTTAAGAGTAGACAACGCCACCTGGGCTGTCTAGACAGCCTGTCTCCGTTGTGTCTCTTGCAGGAGACACTGTCTCCTCTATTACTCCTTTGCGTCTCCTCGCGTTTCGCCCTCTCTGAGTGATCCGCATCAAGGTACCAGCAGCAGCAGTTGCTGCTGCTGCTGTTGCCTTTGCTGCTGCTGCTGCGGCTGGGGCTGCTAGCGATGCGGATGGGGTAGCAGCCGGCGCCGCTGCTAAACTGCTGCTGCTGCTGGTGTTCGCACAGCAGGACAGGCCTCGTCTCCCCTGCTGGAGCAGCAAGGAGGCCTTGCTGCAGCAGCTGAGGCTTGTGTTAGCAGCAGGTGCCGCTACAGCTCCCGTGAGCAGCAGCAGCAGCACAGAGAAAGGAGCCCCTTTATGCATGCACACCTCCAGCGTGACTGCTAAACCAAGTAGTAAAGAAGAAGGAGAAGCAGAAAATACTGCTGCAGGAAGCAGAGACCAGAGGGTTTGAAGAGAGAAGCAACAAGAAGTATTAGGGGCCCCCTTGGTGCTGGGGCCCTCGCCGTGTGCATGCACGAGGAAACAGCAGGAGACATAGAGCAGTAGAGACGTAACGCTATTTGTTTTTATCCCTATAATACCTCTAGCCACTACAAATATCTTTGTGTTTAAATAAACATTTGCCTGTGCCTCCCCTAAGCAACTCTGGTCAACCAATCGCTGCAGCAGCAGCAGCAGTAGCAGCAGCAGCAGCAGCAGCAACAGCAGCGCCTCTGTCGGTACGCAGCTCGAGGCCCCTGTGGCGGCTGTCTCCATCCTTGTGGTTTTCTGCTTGTTTTCGTTGAGGCATTATATATTTCTAGTTAGTTTTTAAGCTCAGCAATATAACAGGTTATCAGAAGGATACTTCAGGTGTATGTACACCTCAGCCTACGGTGCCTTCTGCGCTACAGCTGCGGGGCCCCTCGCGTTGGGTTTTCCGCCTTCTCCGTGCATGCATGCAGCAGCAGCAGCAGCAGCAGATAGCCTTTAAGGTTTAAGGAGGTCTTGTGCTTGCCTGTGTTCTCTGGGAGTTCTCTGGGCCGTCTGCAGCAGCAGCAACAGCAGCAGCAACAGCAGCAGCAACAGCAGCAGGAGAGCGGCAACCATACATTCTCATCAGCGGACGCTACGTTTAAGGCAAGATGGCGGGGGAGATGGAGACTGACGGAAGCACAGCAGCAGGAGCAGCAACAGGAGCAGCAGCAGCTGCATACGTGTCTCCTTGTGCTGTCCCTTTACTTGAGGGCAAGGCCTTCAGGAGGGCCCTGCGATTAATAAAGGGTGTTGCTGCAACAGAGCGTCTGAGCCGCGCTCGTTCAAAGGGGGAGAATAAAGAGGGAGAAAAGGATAAAAGCAGAGACCAAAAGGCTGAGCAAGAACGAAAAGGGAGAAGGCCTTTAAAGCTGCTACAGCGGGGTGTACACGAAGTAACGAAGGCTATACGTAAGGGAGGGAGGGGTATGGTGTTTATTGCTTCTGATGTATACCCTATTGAAATAACTGCGCATCTGCCTGTCTTATGCGAAGAAAAGAATATACTTTATGCTTATCTTTGCCCTAAAAAAACATTAGGCTATGCATTCGGCTCGAAGAGACCAGCTAGCGTTATTATGTTAGCTCCCCCCCCATCCGGAGCTGTACATACACCCCAAGACACTCAAGAAGAAACAACAGAAGACCTAGAAGAGATGTACAACAAACTCGAAAAAATCATCCGCAAAAACCACCCCTATATGTAAAGGGCTGCAAACCCTAAACCCTAATCAACAACACCCCCTTAAACCCTAAACCCTAAAACTATAAATCCAACTAAACCCTAAACCCTAAGCGACGCAAATCAAACGAACTAAATATATTTTATGGGGTTGCTCCGCCTAAAGTGGGGAAAAATTTAGCTGTCTCCTGGAAGGAGACAGAAGGAGACACCCTAGAAACTGCACAACAGTTACTGCGGTGTATGTACACCTCAGCACGGGGCCTGGAGGCATAAGGAGGGCCCTCCGTCTCCAGCAGAGGGAGACGCACCACAACAAACTTAATTGTCTTTTATATGAATGAATAACTTGCAAGGGAGACGTAGAAATCAGCGACTGGGAGACAGAAGGATTAAGAGACAAACAGATAAGCAGAGATAGAGTAGATAGGCAGAGACAGACGAAATAACAGACAGACACACACAAGGAGAGATAGAGAAGGAGACAGGGGGAGGCAGAAGAGGTAAGAGATACAAATTAGAAAGAAATAGAGGAGACAGGGAGAGACAGCAGACAGGCAGATAAGCAGAGTTAGAGAAGGAGACAGGGAATAGGAGACAGACAGAAAAACAGAGATAAAGAATGTGTGCACGCAGGAGACAGAAGAAACAACAGAGACACCAAAAGATCCAACGAAAGGGGGTGCAGACAGAGTGGAGACACATAAATAAACAGCATAAACAAATAAGCAGCGCTAAGGAGGAAAGACAGACAACAGCAAAAAAAAAAATAAACGGAGACACTGCCTATAGACACACAGAAACATGTGGGGCCCTTCAGCTGCATGCAAGTAGCAGCTTTAAGGGCCAACGAAAGGAGCAGAGATGAGTGCATGCATGCAAAAAGAAAGGAAGCAGCTGCAGATACTGTGGGGAGGAGGCAAAGCGATCCCAGCTCCCGATCCCAGACATTCCTGCTGCTGTTGCTGCCAAAGCTACTCCCGTTACTACTGCTAAAACTGCCATTGCTGTAGCTGCTGCTGCAGCTGGCGTTGCTGCAGCTGGTGCTGCTGCAACTGGTGCTACTGCAGCTGGTGCTGCTGCAGTTGGTTCTACTGCTGCTGTTGCTGCTGCAGCTGTTGCGTCTGCTGCTGGTTACGCGCGCATGCCTCGTGTGTCTCCTTTTGCGCCAGGCTGCACGGTGTTCAAGAGGAGACGGTAGGCCTCAGAGCTGCTGAGGTCCTTCCCCCCCGCTGTAGCCTGCTGCTGCTGCTGCTGCTGCATCATCTTTGACGTTACAGATGAGCCATAGGCGTACACCAGGGCCCCCAATACAGCCTAAGTGTAGAAAAAGGAGACAAAAGACGCAAAAAGGATACAGGCAAGGCAGCATAAAAAGGAGACATGCTGCAGAATCAGAGACAAAGGAGTGCATGCACATGAAGCTGCATATAGAAAAGGAGACAGAGATAAAGCAGCGAGAGACAACGAGAGACAGCCTCATAAGAGAGAGGAGACACAGGGAAATGCAGAAGAAATACACAAAAAAGTAGAAAAGGAGACAAATGAATTAGTCATCACGGAGACAAGGAGACACACAGGGCGACACCAGACGAAGAGAGACAAGAAACAATTCGAAGGTCTAGGGTTTAGGGTTTAGGGTTTAGGTCGCAGGCACCACGCAAAGGGAATGTAAACAACCACAGCTACAAGCAATGCTATAAACAAACAAACAAACAAACAAACAAACACAGAAGCAGCTGCTGGCGGAGAAGACAAGTGGAGACAGAATAAAGAGCAAGCAACAAACATCAGTAAAGCGAGGCGTAGAAAGAATTAAAAAGAAAAGAGAGACACCGAAAAAGGAGACACAAAACAACACTCACGACTGATGCAGCCAACGCCTTCGTGGGGCTGAGACATTGCGCAGTCTGTCGATGACAGAAAAATAAATGTGATAATATAATCACCAAAGCCATCCGTACAGCCTGCAGCAGACACAGACAAAGACACACAAACCTCCAGCAGCAGCAGCAGCAGCAGTAGCAGCTATCGAACGGCAGCAACAGCAGCCAGTGGTGCAACGGTAGCACCACCAGGAACCAAAAGAACAGCTGCAGCAGCAGCAGGCATAAGAGCAGAAACAGCAGCAGCAAAAGAAAAGTTAAGTGGCGAAGAGCAGCAACGGCAGGTTGTTGCTTGATTTCAGGTGTCCATACACCGCGTATAAGGAGTTTCTCACCTTAAGCACGCCTGCGGAGACAGAGCCTAAATGCTTTAAGATAACCCACAACACCCCCGAGCGAATGAGAGAACAAACAAAGAGGCCCATATAACAAGCCCCGAAGATCTGTTCAGGAGACATCAAAAGGAGACAAAAGAGACAGAGAAACGCTTTCAGGAACTGTCTCCTTAGGACACGCACGAGGAGACATGCAAAAGGAGACATGCGGACACTCCGCTGCAGACACCGGGAGACAGCCACCTCAGGCAGCCCAAAACGCAGTAAATACCCCGCAGATGAACAACTGTCTCCTCAACAGGAGACAAGCAACACTACACAGACTCTAAAAGCAAGAAGAAGCTGCTTCCTCTGCTCTGCAGCAGCAGGACATCAGGCGCCAAGCGGCCGTAAGGAGACACCAGCGAAGAGACAGTCGGCAGCACAGGTGAGAGACAAGGAGATAGGGAGAGAAGCTATGGCTCAGGGTTTAGGGTTTAGGGTTTAGTTCAGTCTACACACAAGCGGAGACCCTCCTTGTCTCCTCCTGGGATCGTTAATGAGGCGATCCCAGCGAGGGATCGTCCAGACGACAGTCCATAGAAGGAGACAGGCGGTGTTGATAGCCCTGGAGACAGAGACAAAGACAGAGAGGAGACAGCTGCAGAGACACTCTAGCAGCTGTCTCCTAAGACGGCAAACCAAGGGCATCTGCATGTAATGGAGACAGCAGCAAAAGCAGCAGACCCAGTTCTAGCCGTTGAGGGGAGGTGTACAGAGGAGGTGTACAGACACCTGAGGTACCCACCCGCACATAAAGACAAGCTCAGGGCCCTCAATGCCATCCTTTGTGTCTTTCATGTACTTCTCGCTCAAGACAAAGGCCAGGCCGTGCTGCAGAGACAGAAAAAGGAGACAGGAGACAATGCGTGCGCTTGCAACGGACAGGAGACAGCCGCCATCGGGGGGGCCTCGCACAGGCTGAGGAGACAGCCGAGGAGACTCGTAACAAAGACAAACAAGAGGAGACACAAGACAGACGGCACGGGACCCTATGGGCCCTCCCAGAGCGAAGAATAAGAGAGAGAGGAAGAGCAAACAAGGAGGAGACAGGAGACAGACAGCCCTAGGAGACAGGAGACACTCTGAATAGACAGGAGACGCTCTGAGGAGACAGCAGACAGCCTGTGGACGCAGGAGACAATCTATGAGAAAGGAGACAGTTCCATTAGAGAAGAGACAGACTGAGGAGAGAAGGAGACAGTCTCAGGAGGCAGCAGGTAGCCAGAGGAGGGAGGAGGCAACACCCAAGGGAGACAGCCAACAGCCTTAGGAGACAGGAGACAGTCTGAGAGGGAGGAGACAATAGGCTGAGGAGACAGTAGAAAGAAAGACCTGGCTTACAAGGATCTGGGCGACAGTAACAAGGGCCACCCCGAACAGCTCCTGAGCCACGTGGGGCCCCACAGCATCTGCTGTCCCCTCGAGCTCAGCAACACGGAGACAGAAGCCTGCAACAACTCCTAAGAGGCCCAGCCACTGAAGAGGAGACAGCCGACGCCCCAGAAGAAGAAGAGACAGTAGGGCCACCCACACGAGAGACAAACTCGCGGCCATCAAATATAATACACCCCCCGCGTACACCAGACCCGCTGAACAGAGATACACACAAAGAGGAGACACCTATTAAGGCAAACATCTAAGACGGAGAAAGGAGACACCCGTAAGGCAGACAGTGGTACAGACAGAAAGAGGAGACACCCCCCTAAGGCAAACGTCAGAGACAGAGCAAGGAGACACCCTCAGGCAGACAATACAGACAAACCACTAAACCCTCAACTAAACCCTCAGCTAAGCCCTTTAGGGTTTAGGGTTTGGGATGAACGCGTATATATATATGCATATATATATATATGTATACGCATGTGTATATTTATATAGGAGCAATAGACCTATTGAACAAGCAAGGAAGAGACAGCAGAGGGGACAGAAGAATGAAATACCCTTTTCTAGAATCTGGTGAGCCAAGTCTGCAAGACAAAGAAAAGAGGCCCTTCGCCAGTGGCGAAGAGACAGTCTCCTTTTGTCTTTGCATGTGAAGCAACCCACGAGGAGCATTGCCCCAAAGACAGGCAGCACGAAGAGACACGCTGTCGGCTGTACGTACACCCCAAGCGCAAGACACAAAAGGAGACAATAAATATCTTATCTATGAGAAAAGGAGACAAAGCCACACAAAGAAAAGAAAGGAGACACTAGCGATGTACCAGCCACAGGGAAGAGAGACAGTAATCAAACGAAAAACAGCAAAAGGAGACACAAACAAACAAATGCATAAACAGCACAAATAAAGACACACAAAGAAACACATAAGCAGAAAAGAGCCCCGAAGAAGCACCGAGAAAAAGAGACAAAGAGACAACCCACACATACATTTATGCGATCATGCATGAAAATCCATGCACATGCATGCATGCAAGTGCATGCAAGTGCATGAAAATGCATGCACGTAAATGCATGCAAGTGCATGCATGCAAGTGCATGCAAATGCATGCACGTAAATGCATGCATGTGAATGCATGCATGCAAATGCATGCATTCAAGTGCATGCATTCAAATGCGTACAAATGCATGAGGAAGCATGCAAGTGTAAATGCATGCAAATGCATGCAAATGCATGCAGCATGAATAGGCTTACATCTGCAGCGCCATGGTAGCGCGAGAGGTCTGCTAGAAGAGGCTGCGCTGTACCGACAGCAACAACGAGGAAGGAGTTAAGAAACAAAGAGGAGACAGATCTCATCCTGTTGAGGAGACAAAAAGAGACAGAGAAATATAATAATAAAGCAGACAAAAGATATAAAGGCTAAGCTAAGGAGACAGACGAGGAGACAGAAGGAGACAGGCGAGGAGACAAAAGGAGACGGACATGGAGACAAAAGGAGACACACAAGCAGACAGAAGGAGACACACAAGGAGAATAAAGAAAATAAAAGAAACAAGAGAAGACAACCACAGACAGGGGCAGACAAAAGGAGACACACTGGGAGGCAAAAGGAGACAGAGCAGGAGACAGAAGGAGACACACAAGGAGACAAAACCAGCCAAACAAAAGGAGGAGACAGACGCAAAGAAAAGAAATACAGAAAGGAGACGGACATAAAGGAGACGGACAGATGAGGACAAAGACAAGGAGACAAACAGAAAGTGTGGCAAAGGATAGTAGCAGACAAATGAAAAAGGAGACAAGATAAAAGATAGAAGGAAGATAAGTGTCTCCTTCTGTCTCCTGTGTCTTCACTGTCCGTCTCTGTTTGCCTCTTACTCTTACCTAGTGCTGCTGCTGCTGTAAGAATCTGTAGCCTGTTACGTTGTTGCTGCAGCTGGTGAAGCTGCTGCTGTTGCTGCTGCTGCTACTGCTCTTGCTTCTGTTGCTGCTGTTGCTGCTGTTGCAGCTCTTGCTTCTGTTGCTGCTGTTGCTGCTGTTGTTTGTTGCGGTAGCAACAGCAGCAGCAGCAGCTGCTGCTGCTCCGGTTGCTGCCGTCGCAGCTGCTGCAGTCTCTGTCCCTTGTTTATGTGGAGGAGACACTTGCAGCCTCTTGAGGTGTACAGGCAGGTGTGCGCAGCAGAAAGGAGACAGCAGATGATATGTGTCTCCTGGGCAAAGGATGTGTCCCCTTGTAGGGGGACAGGAGGAGACAGACAAAGACACGCAGCAGCAATACACCCCACAAAGTGTTGCTCTTATGCTGCTAAAGGAGACACCTGCTGCTGTCTCCTTCGTCTTCTCGCTGCTGCTGCTCTGCTCTGGGGCTGCGGCTGCTCAGTTGCCTCCTGGCTCCCACGCCAAACCTCAAAAACCCTAAACCCTAAACCCTAATCAAAAGTATTATTGAGTTGTATTAAGCTAAAGAAGGCTTCAAACTTGAGCAGCAGCTACTGGACCGCAGCGTGTGTGGGGCCCCCGGGGGCCCCTGCGAGCCCGCTTTGTGTGGTATTGGCAGCAGAGGTGTCTCCTGCTGCTGTCTCCTTTCAGGTGTATAGGCAGCTCCTCTCTCTTCGCACATTGCTGCTGCAGCAATGCCAAGGGGGGGACACAGAGGAGGCATTTATCCTGTCTCTGGCCTCCCTTGGGGCCCCGGCCAGCGCTACCTCAAGCGCGGGCTGTACATACGCCAGAGAAGAGACATCTTTGTCCCCAGGTAAAGACACCCCACACACAAGAGGGGCTCCAACGCACAGTGTAAACTCTAGGGGCCCCCCTCATCAAACATAAGGGCCCAACAAAAGGGGGCCAGAACAGGGGCCCCAGAGAAGGGGCCCCACAGGAGCGACAGCGGAGGAGTGACAGCAGAGGGGTATCTCAGGGGGGCCCCTCCGAGGAGGCCCAAAGGGCCCCTCATGAGGGTTCCAAAGGGCCCCCCAAAGGGCCCCCCAAAGGGCCCCCAAAGGGCCCCCAAAGGGCCCCCAAAGGGCCCCGCAGAGGGCCCACAAGAGGGGCCCCAGAGGGGCACCAAAGGGCCCTCTAGAGGGCTCCCAAAAGGCTCCCCTTTAGGGCCCCTCAGGGGCCCCAAAGGGCCCCGTAGAGGGCCCCCAGAGTTGGGGCCCCTATTGGGGTGTTGTGCTTGGGGGCGTGTATTGTTTTCGAAGGGGTGAAGGGGTTTGCATGCAAAGGGCTTTGTTGTGGTTTGCATGCAGATGGGGCTGGCGGCGTGAGGCTTTTAATCCGTCTCCTCTCCCAGATGGCAGCACTAAAACCTGGGAGGCAGACAGCGATAGGGCCTGGCCCGTGCAAGGTATGCCCGCCATACACCAAAGACTAGCTAGCTAGCTAGCTAGCTGGCTGTCTAGCTAGCTAGCTAGCTGGCTAGCTGGCTGGTTAGCTAGCTGGATGGCTGTTTAGCTAGGTAGCTGGCTGGTTAGCTAGCTAGCTGGCTGGCTGTTTAGCTAGGTAGCTAGCTGGCTGACTATTTAGTTAGTTAGCTAGCTAGCTAAATGGCTGTAGGATTTAGGGTTTAGGGTTTAGGGTTTAGGGTTTGGCTTGTTTGTTTTGAAGTGTTTGTTTTGGTGTAGGGGTGCAGCGCCACCTGCAGATGTACGCCCGCAATGCCGCACGTTACTTGCAGCCGGCGTTGCGGTGTACGTACACCCCAGCAGCGGAGTATATCTTAGAGATGCTGGAGCCTTCTGCTGCTAGAGGCCGCATCTTTAGTGGTATTGGCTGTTCTGGGTTTGAGGGTTTAAGGCCTAAGGAGACAGCAGGGCCTTCAGGTGTCTCCTCAGTGTCTCCGCCCGTCCCCCTTACCCTTCTTAATGCGCTGCAGCAAGTAGAAGCAGAAAAAGGAGACACCCCGGTGTCTCTCCGCCGCCTGCCGTTTCTTGAGCAAGGAAGGTAACGTAACACAAATAGGGTTTAGGGTTTAGGGTTTAGTGTTTTTTCAAGGTTTTGTTTTAAGGTTCAGCGATCTACGGGCTGTTATTAGGGCTTGATGGTTTAGGGTTTTTGGGTGTGTTGTTTAGGGTTTAAGAGTGGGCTTTAGGGTGTTTTGCTCACCTTTAGCTTGGAGCTTTAGAACTAGGGTTTAGGGTCTAGGGCTTAGGGTTTAGGGTTTAGGGTTTAGGGTTTGTGTGCCTTCTCAGGATCCGTCGTTTATGGAGTGTGGCTGTGGAGGCAGATATATGGCGTGGTTGGCCTTGGGGGGCGAGGAGACAGCAGCAGAGTGCGCAGCAGTCTCCGTTAGCTGCTGCTGCAGCCTCTGCGTCTGCTGCTGCTGCTGCTGCTGTGCTTGAGCTGCCCCTCGCCGAGTGTCTCTACGCCCGCAGCAACCACAGACTCAACTCAAGGAGACACCCCTATTGGCTGCATCTGCGTCACCTAAAAGACAAAAGCAAAATACCTTATCTACACAGGTACGCCTCAACAACAGCAGCAGTAGCAGCGGCTGCTGCAGCAGTTGCTGCAGCAGCAGCAGCAGCAGCAGTTCATGTGCTGCTGCACATGCAGCAGCAGCGCCAGTTTGTGTACAGCACCAGCAGCAGACGCTTATGTGCTGCTACTCCGGCAGAGTTGATATGCTGCTGCTCTTGCTGCAAATTATCTGCTGCTTAAACAGCAGCAGCTCATAAGCCACCTGCCGCCGCAGCAAATGCAACAGCAGCAGCAGCAACAAGCTAGCGACGGGCACCAGCAGCAAATCCTTCAATAGAAGAAGCACCGAGCAGCGTAGTGAAGCAGCCGCAGCAGCATAAACAGCAGCAGCAGCTGCTGCTGCTTCCTCTGTGTGTATGTGGGCCTGCAGGAGACGCGTGGCAAGAGAGAAAATGTATGAGGAGACAATCGGCGCACTCAACGCCTGACGGCAGCAGCAGCAGCAGCATTACTGCAGCAGCAGCAGTACTGCGGCAGCAGCAGCAACAGTACTGCAGCAGCAGTACTGCAGCAGCAGCATGCGGCAACCTATGTGCTTGCGGCTGCTGCTGCTGCTGCAGCAAAGCAGCAGCAGCACGCTGCACCCTGTGTGTTGCTGCAGCTGCTGCAACACCGCACGACTGTTTGCAGCTAACTATCTGTTTATTTGGTCTAATCATATTTCTGTCTGATCTCTTACGCATTATTTTATAAAGGTGCGGGGCTGAGGTGTACGTACACCAGGAGGAGACGCTTAGTCCTTTTCATTCTAAGACAATATCTGTAGGGAGACAGCTTTAAACCGTAGCAGCAGGATAACCATATATATATATATATATATATATATATATATATATCACACTAAAAGCAGACAATTGAGGGGAGACATCAGGACCTGAAGAGACACTTCTTTGCCTTGAGAAAATAAAAACCCTCATCAGCTCTTGGCAACTGTCTCTCTTTCGCTCTCTCTCTCTCTCTCTCTCTCTATATATATATATATATATATATATATTCTTATGTATGTAGGCGTGTATTTACTTATATATATATATATATATTTCTTAGTTATTTATTATGCATGCATGTGTATATTACACTCACAACAGGGGGCTTCACGGGGTTTCTAGCGGTTTGTTAGTCCTTCTCGCTCTTTAGCATCTGTCTCCTTTGTTCTGTTGAGAAGAAATCTCTATATTTATTAAGACAACGAAGTGTCTCTAAACCCGCTGAAGTGTCTCCTTAACTATCTGCTCTGCATGTGTTGCTCTTTTTCTCAATCCCGGTGTCTCTAAACACACAATACAATTACATAAAATAATACTCTATAAGGCCCAAGAGCATACGCTGTCTCTGTGAGAAAAGCTAAATACGTCATCTACACAGGTACGCCTCAACAACAGCAGCAGGAGCAGCGGCTGCTGCACCAGTTGCAGCAGCAGCAGCAGTTTATGTGCTGCTGCGCATGCAGCAGCAGCTGCCTGGCTCACTTTACTATTTTCGCTTGCTTTTCCTCTCCTCTATTCTTTTCTGTCTCCTTTTGCCTCCTGTATGTCTCTTTTTGTCCCGTTTCATCTCTCTTATCGACTTTCTACATTATATATCTATATACATCTACATTATCTATCTATCTACATACATATATATATATATATATATATATCAAGAGGGACGTACCCACGTATTTACATACACACGGGCCTAC
>NW_013549819.1:5000-6768 GCF_000499425.1 Eimeria acervulina
TAGACAGACACCACAGAGCAGAAGGAAGAAGAAGAGACATAGCGATGTCGTTAACTTAGGGTTTAGGGTTTAGGGTTTAGGGTTTAGGCACCTCACGTTGTCTAAACCTTAAACCCTAAACTAGCAACAACGGTCCCCCTCTCTTCGCAGCAACAGCTGCTCGTCATTAAAAGGCTTTTCTTCTCTAGGGTTTAGGGTTTAAGGTTTTAGGGTTTAGTGTTTTACGGTTTAAGGGTTTAGGGTTTTAGGGTTTAGGGTTTAGGGTTTAGGGTTTGGACGGATATCCAGCTCCCTCTTTAACCTTTTAAGCCAACGAAATAGACTACGTGTGCAGCTGAGGGTTTAGGGTTTAAGGTTTAGGGTTTAGGGTTTAGTCGGAGGTAGAGTATTGTGCATGCGAGAGGCGAGCGTACAGTGCAGCAACTGGCTAGGGTTTTTGTTCTAAACCCTAAACCCTAAAGCAGTTATTTAATTATAAAAAAAGAAGAAGAACAGCAAACCCTAGGACACAAACCCTAAACCCTAAACCCTAAACCCTCCCGCCTCGTCAGGGGCTGCGGCAGCCCTGTGAGCAGCGCGAGAGAAGACGGCTGAAGAGGCATAGACCCCTAAACCCTAAACCCTAAACCCTAAACCCTAAACCCTAAATAAAGTAAAGATTTGAGCACTAGCAGACGCTCCAAACGAACGAAACCGCCGTAGGGCACCTCAACAGCCCGAGGGCTCGAGGCAAGCCAAACCCTAAACCCTAAACCCTAAACCCTAAGCCCTAAACCCTAGCTGCGCACACACCTTCTAAATTTTAAGGTCGCAGGAGACGGGTGTCCCGCCGCCTAAAGCCACCAACAGCAGCAACAGCAGCAGCAACAACAGCAGCAGCAACAACAGCGACGGCGATAGCAGCAGCAGCAACAGCAGCAGCAACAGCAGCAGCAGCAGCAGCAACAGCAGCCACAGGGACCTTGCTGCGCCACTATCGAACCGTTTGTTGAACGACGTGTCTTTCAGTGCGGCAGCAGAAGCAGCAACAGCAGGAACAGCAGCAGCAGCAGCAACAGCAGCAGCAGCAACAACAACAGCAGCAACAACAGCAGCAGCAGCAACAGCAGCAGCAGCAGCAGAAAGAGCAGCAAGAAAAGTAGCATCAGCAACAGAAGCAACAGGAGCTGCAGCGCGAGCTGCAGCCTATATCTCCTGCCTTCCCTCCTGTCGTAGCAGCACCACCACAAGCAGCAGCAGCAGCAGCAGCATCATCATCAGCAGCAGCAGCAGCAGGATAGTGTGTGTGTTGTGTGTATATCAGGCACAATGCTGGGGCCTTTATTATCCGCTCGTCGTTTTTTGTCTCCTTCATCATGCTGCAGTCTCCTTTCACGTCATACAGCAGCAGCAGCAGCAGGATCAGGATCAGCAGCAGCAGCAGCAGCAGCAGCAGCAGCATCAGGACAACGAAGGGGATATGTGCACTTCTCAAGAGCGTTGCCTGAAGACTATGAATTGCCTGTCGACACGATGCCTAGCGATATTAAGAAGTTATTGTCGTCAGACTTTAAACAGTTAAACTTCATCGACAGCTACTGGTACTGGAGGCTGCGAGCTGAGGCCTCGCTGCTCAGCCCCTCATCGCTTGTTAACAAATCTTATAAACAAATTGCACGGGACCTCGGCTTACAAGTCAGCTAGTCATTTATTTATTTATTTATTTGTTTGTTTATTTGTTTGTTTGTTTGTTTGTTTGTTTGTTTGTTTGTTTGTTTGTTTGTTTGTT
>NW_013549819.1:6868-11868 GCF_000499425.1 Eimeria acervulina
TTGTTTGTTTGTTTGTTTGTTTGTTTGTTTGTTTGTTTGTTTGTTTGTTTGTTTGTTCTTCTTTGTTTTGCTGCTGTGCTGCTTCTGCTTCTGCTGCTGCTGCTGCTGCTTCTGTTGCTGCTGCTACGTTGCTGCTATGTTGCTTCTGCTTCTGTTGCTTTGCTGCTTCTGTAACTGCTTCTGCTACAACAACAACAACTACTACTACTACTACTAATATTGCTGCTGCTTCTGCTCTTGCTGCTGCTGCTGCTGCATGCAGGTTGTGTCTGAAGAGAATGAGCATATGGTTGGTGTCTTAGAGTTATATGAGTATTTAAAGACTGCTCCTTTCGTCGGGCCTTTCGGCACTGTAGAGAACCCCGTACTCGTACCCTCTGTGCACACAGAAAGGTATTTCATTTGCTGCAGGATAGTAGGTTGTACAGGCGGGACAGGAGAGAATGAGCATTACCCTCTGTGGTTTAGGTGCAGAGAGGGTTTTCTTTATCGCTGCGGAGAGTGCGACCAAGTGTTTATGCATGTGAGGGTTTTATACTCTCTTCCAGACGGCAAAGACCCCTTTCCTATAGACCCAGATGTAAGAACTCACACAATTAGGGTTTAGGGTTTAGGGTTTAGGGTTAGGGTTTAGGGTTTAGGTTTTAGGGTTTAGGGTTAGGGTTTAGGGTTTAGGGTTTAGGTTTTAGGGTTAGGGCTTCGGGCTTCGGGTTTAGGGTTTGGGGTTTAGGGTTTAGGGTTTAGGGTTTAGGGTTTAGGGTTTAGGGTTTAGGGTTTAGGGTTTAGGGTTTATGCGGGTTTTTTTCCTTATCTTTATATCCACTTCATATAATTTGTTCGCCTCACGCGCATTAAATAAATAAATAAGTAAATAAACCGATGAGTTAATTAATTTTATTTATTTATTTATTTATTTATTTATTTATTTATTAGGTGAAGGACGTCTTCGGGATCGAGGCACTGGAGAGCGCAGAGAGACAATGGAATGCAGGCGAATATATCTGTTGGCCGGCGGGCCATGAGGCTTACTCTCGCTTATTCTTGCAGGGTTTGTTTGTCTCCTTTTGCTTTTTTGCTGTCTCCTTTTGTTGTTTTACTGTCTTTTGTTGTTTTGCTGTCTCCTTTTGCTTTTTTACTGTCTCCTTTTGTTGTTTTACTGTGTCCTTTTGCTTTTTTGCTGTCTCCTTTTGTTGTTTTACTGTCTCCTTTGAGGGTTTGTTTGTCTCCTTTTGCTGTTTTACTGTCTCCTTTTGCTGTTTTACTGTCTCCTTTTGCTGTTTTGTCTGTCTCCTTTTATCTGTTTGTTTGTCTTTATTTGATGTTTTTATATGTTTGTCTGTCTCCTCCTGCTGTTTTACTGTCTCCTTTGAGGGTTTGTTTGTCTCCTTTTGTTGTTTTACTGTCTCCTTTTATATGTGTGTTTGTCTCCTTTCAGTTCTTTGTCTGCTTTTCGTTTGTTTGTTTGTTTGTCTGCTTTTACTTCTTTATTTATTTGTAATTATATATCTCCTTTTGTCTGTTTGTTTGTCTCCTTGCATTTATTTGTCTCCTTTTGTCTGTTTATTTGTTTATCTTTTTGTCTCTCTTCTTATCGACCGGGAAGATATATATATATATGTATATTTATTTATTTATTTATATTTATATTTATATATTTATTTATTTATTTTTATGTTTATTTGCTGTCTCCTTTTGTCTCCTTTGTGCGTTCTTAACTGTAAACCCTAAACCCTAATAATCTATCTGCTCTCACCTCTTATGCATTTTTATGTCCTGCTGTCTACACAGTCAAATCCATTAGAGTTTAGGGTTTAGGGTTTAGGGTTTAGGGTTTGGGGCTGCATGCGCTTCAGGAGCACTCGGCAACAAGGTGCCTGAGAAGTTAGCGGAAGACTTGAAAGCCATTGAGTAAACCCTAAACCCTCGGATTAGGGTTTAGGGTTTATGCGTTCTACTACGTCCTAGACCCTAGGTTTAGGGTTTATGCGTTCTACTACATCCTAGACCCTAGGTTTAGGGTTTAGGGTTTGTACCTGTGCAGCAGAAACCCTCGAGAGAAGGTTTATGATATTTAAACCTTAAAACCCTAAACAATAATGTGCTGTTTCTGCTCGTCTCACTCCTCAAGGGTTTAGGGTTTAGGGTTTAGGGTTTAGCTGAGGAGACAAAAGAAGACAACGAATTCAATAGGACTAGACTAACGAGCGCATCTCGCTTAGGGTTTAGGGTTTAGGGTTTAGGGTAAAAGAAGAATGTATTTATTATTCTTACACCACTGAATATTATATAAATGTAAACATAAAGTTATTGCATGCGTCTGCATGTAGCAGAGGTGTATGTACACCTCAAGTAGGCATATATTGAATAAAAGCCCCGCAATAGGGAGAGACAATAAACAATATGCAAACAGCAGCAGCTTCTGCTTCTTACGCAAATACAGCACTCAATCAGTGCATGCATGCATGCATGCATGCATGCATGCATCCATGCATGCATGTACTGAGAAAGCCCCAATATATTTGCATGCATATTTCTGTGTGTACGCATTTAATAAAAACGCAGAAATACAGACCCGCACTCATCTACCTCACTGCATGCATATCCATACATGCATGCATGCATGTATGCACCCATATGCAAGCATGCATGCATTAATATGCATGCATGCATGCATTAATATGCATGCATGCATGCATATTAATGCATGCAAAGGTGTGGTAGGATGTGCGTTGGTTTCCATACAGCAGACGCACATTACTGATGATATTCTTATAAATAAGCATTTAATATATATATATATATATATATATTAGAGTATATATAGTAGATGTAATACTTGTACATATATATATATATATGCATTAAGATATACATACATATATATATATATATATTATATAATAGAGAGAAGAAGCTGCATTTGTTTTGCATGCACTGCGATTTGTCTGCATGCATTTTACACAAAATAACCACGGGGCTGTACGCGCATGCATGCGCTTGCATGCATGCATATATATATATATATATATATATATATATATTTCAAGCAACGAGAAAATAAGATATGCATTTATGCATGCATGCAAATGCATGCAAGTGGTGTACATGAGTAGATATAATAAACAAAGTATAGATGCAGATAAAGAGATAAATAAATTGTTAAATAAAGATATAGATAAACAGGATAAGGCTTAAATATCTGCATATATACAAACATTGATAGAGGTGTATGTATATACATATATATATATATATGCATATAAGCATTTATACGTATATATGTATATATATATATATATATACACATACATATAAATGCATATGCATATATATATATATATGCATAAAAGAGAACAACAGCAGCAGAGCAGAGCTGTCTGCTGCTGTTTGTCTCTTCTCTCTTTTTTTATTGTCTCTTCGTTCTTCTGTCTCTTCTTTTTGTTTGCATCTTCATTTATCTGTCTCCTTTAGCGGCTGTCTCTCTTTGTCTCTCTTTGCTTCTTCATTTATCTGTCTCCTTTATCCCTCATCTGTCTCTTTGTTTTATCTGTCTCTTTCTTTGCTTTTATCTGTCTCTTTACTTTTATCTGTCTCTATCTTTATCTTTATCTTTATCTTTATTTATATCCTTCTTTATCTTTATCTGTCTCCTTCTTTATATTAATCTGTCTCTATCTTAATAAACCTCATTCTTTATCTGTTTGTTTTTATTTTATCAATATCTTTATCTTAATCTTTATCTTTATCTTTATCTTTATCTTTATCTTTATCTTTATCTTTATCTTTATCTTTATCTGTCTCTTTGTTTATTTTCATGCATATCTCTGTCTTAAAATGCGTTTAAATATATAATATTACTCTGCTGCTGCTTAAACTAACGCTTAAAATACGTTAAATATATTATATTACTCTGCTGCTGCTTCAACTAATGCGTCTTGCAGCAGTTTGCTTCCTGACACCATAAACAAAGTCTGCCATACACCCAAACCAATGCGAGGGACGATCCCTCGCAGCAGAGCCCCTGCACCTTCACGCACTCCTATTTGCTTCATCACCTGCAGCAGCAGCAGCAGCAGAAGAAGAAGAAGAAGCAGAAGTAGAAGCAGCAGCAGAAACAGTAGGAGAACAGTAGGAGCAGGAGCAGCAAAAGCAGCAGCAGCAGAAATATCACAGTAGTAGCAGCAGCAGTACGAGCAGCAAAAATAGCAATAGGAGCAGCAGCAGTTGCTGCAGCAGCAGCAGGAGCACAGCAGCAGTAGGAGCAGCAGCGGAGTAGCAGCAGCAGCACAGTAGCAGTAGAAGAAGCAGCAGCAGCAATAACAGTAGCAGCAGCAGCAGCTGGCCACCACCGCAAGCTGCAGCGCCAGCAGCAACAGCAGCAGCAGCAACAGCAGCAGCAGCAGCAGCAGCAACAGCAACAGCAGCAGCAGCAGCAGCAAATCACCTGGATAATGTTTTGTTTGGGTCTGCCTTCTGCTGCTGCGCTTTGCATTTCAATGCGCGCGACCTCAAATGGCTGATTCCACGTAGACAAAACCCCGCCCTGCAAACCCCAAACCCTAAACCCTAAACCCTAAACCCTAAACCCTAAACCCTTAGGCCTGAATCTTTGGTGCAGTTTGTCTGACTGGGAAGCCACAGGCAGAATGCTGCAGCAGTTAAGTGCTGCAGCAGCAACAGCAGCAAGATAACCAGTTGCAGAAGCAGCAGCAGAAGCAGCAGCAGCAGCAGCAGCAGCCCTACAATGCATCCACTGAGCAGCTCTTCCGTGACGCTTAGTTTCACCACCCCCGGTTGCTGCTGGACCTGCTGCTGCTGCTGCTGCAGCTGCTGCAGCTGCTGCTGCTGCTGCTGCTGCTGCTGCTGCTTTTGCTGCAGTTTTTCTTTCTTTCTGTTTAGAAAAGAATCTCTCGCCATCTCTGTGAAGCCCTGACGCGACGCCCAGTTAGTCATTTGTCTTAGGGCAATTGCAGAGCCCCCCGGATACAAACCCTGCACAG
>NW_013549819.1:16868-19368 GCF_000499425.1 Eimeria acervulina
GTAGGGTAGTCTGAGTAGAGCGGTTCGAACTCTGGCGGGCTGCTCTCTTCGCTGTACAGCAGCGCCTTGTACAGAGACACTATACCATTCGTCTCGCACGAACCTGCAGCAGCAGCAGCAGCAGCAGCAGCAGCAGAGGCAGCAGCAGAGGCAGCAGCAGAGGCAGCAGGAGAAGCAGCAGAAGCAGCTATATCTATGTAGCTAGCTAGGTAGGTAGGTAGGTAGGTATATAGCCCCCTAGCTAGCTAGCTAGCTAACTAGCAATCTGAGTATCTATCTAGCTAGCCAGCTACCTACATAGCTAGCTAGCTAGCTAGCTAGCTAGCTAGGTGGGCGTTGATTACCTGCAAGTCTGTAAGACTGAGTGGTTGAGTAGAGAAGAGCTCTCTTAATTTTATTTGCAGGTCTGCTGCTGCCTCTGAGACACGAACCCATAGGGAAGTAAGCAAAGACAGGCAGCTCTACGCTGTCTGTCTTGCTAGCTAGTGGCTGACGCTGCAGCAAATGCTTTGCTCCCTCATCCTGCTGCTGCTGCTGCTGCTGCTGCTGCTGCTGCTGCTGCTCCTGCTCCTGCTCCTGCAGCTCCTGCTGTTGCTGCTGATGGTGCTGTTGATAGTCTTCCTCTTCGTCCTGCTGTCGCTGTGGACGCTGCTCTTGCTGCTGCTCTTGCTGCTGCTGCTGCTGCTGCTGCTGCTTAAGCCTGCGCTGGGGGTTGTCTCTTAAGTTGTAGCTGTAAGTGCGGGGGCCGCGAAAAGACTGCGGAGAGTGCAGCAAAGCGAGAGAAGCATCTCCGAGTGTCTCTTCACTTCCTTTTAGAGACAGCATTATCTGCAGCAGCAACAAAACAACTCCTGCTGCTCCTGCTGTTGCTGCTGCTGCTGCTGCTGCAACAAAACAACCAACTGCAGCAGCAGCGAAAATACTAATGCAGCAGTACCATCACCAACAGCAGCAGATGCAGAAGCCATTGCAGCAGCAGTTGCTGCTGCATCTGCATGAAGAGACAACAGCACCACCTGCACCACCAGCTGTAGAAGCAGCAGCCGCAGCAGCAGCAGCAGCAGCTGCTGCTGCTGCTGCTGCAGCGATTGTTTATTTTTCCTTGCCTTGCCGCGCTGCAGCAGCTCCCCCCAAATAGCAACAGCAGCTCCAGCAGCCAAAGCAGCAGCATACGATGTACCGTCAACAAAGCCATAGCCTGAAGCAGCAGCAGCAGCAGCAGCAGTAGAGCAGTAGCAGCAGCGGCAGCAGCAGCAACAGCAGCAGCAGCAGCAAAGTAAAAGGCACGACCCCAACAGCAGCAACAGATGCACCAAAACGGCCTCAGCAACAGCAGATGCAACGGCAGGAGCAGCAGCAACAGCAGCATCAGCAGCTGCAGTAGCAGCAGCAGCAGTTTTACAGTTTGTGCATGTGATGCCGGGGGGCGACCCCTGAACCACCGTTGCAGTGTACAGACGGTGCCCTGCAGCAGCAGCAGCAGTAGCAGCAGCAGTGAGACGGCCAGCAGCAGCAGCAACAGTAGGAGCATCAGCAACACCAGAAGCATCAGCAACAGGTGGAACAGCAGCAGCAGCAGCAGCAACAGCAACAGCAGCAGCATCAACAGCAGCAACAGCAGCAGCAGAAACAGCAGCATGCTTTTTCTGTCGATTCCCTGTCCCAATTAGCTTCACGCCAATTACCGTTCAGGCTTTAGCTTTCAGATTTGGGATTTACGATTTACGATTTAGGGTTTAGGGTTTAGGGTTTAGGGTTTAGGGTTTACCGGGTGCGAAGAGGTGAACGGATTGCTTCCCGTAGTTGCTGGTGCGGGTTTTGCTGCCAGCATAAGTGCTGCTGCCAACAACAAGAAGGCCTGAAGGCTCTGGTATGTGAAAGGAAGCAGGAAACGACCTGCACATACACCCCAAACCCTAAACCCTAAACCCTAAACCCTAGGGTTTGAGGAGAGGATTACGGTGGTGCGCCTGCACCATTCTCACGCTTCATTTTTTATCCTCAAACCCTAAACCCTAAACCCTAAATCGGCTCTTCGAAGCCCGTACAGTACAGAGAAAACGTGCTGGGTAGGCCTCCACGGGATAAGGGTTTAGGGTTTAGGGTTTAGGGTTTAGGGTTTAGAGGTAGTTCTTACTTGCACTCGTCTAGGTCTAAATCGCAGTCATCATCCCCCGCAGCAACAACAGCCAAATGGTTTAAAGACAAAAGTTTTTCAAATGCCTCCCGATACACCGCACTCTCTCTGAGGCTCAAACCCTAAACCCTAAACCCTAAACCCTAAACCCTAAACCCTAAACCCTCGACCCTAGTTTGTATTACGGCGCTTTATACCATGAAACTCAAATAAAGTTGGAGTATGGCTTAGAAAATCTCCTGCCTCAGGATCTTGGTTCTCGTTAGGGTTTAGGGTTTAGGGTTTAGGGTTTAGGGTTTAGGGTTTGCTGACGTCTCGAGGCTGAAGGGGTGTACAGACACCTGAGCCCCCTGCTGCATAACA
>NW_013549819.1:22255-29314 GCF_000499425.1 Eimeria acervulina
GCAGCAGAAGCACTAGCAGCAGGGGCAGCTGCAGCAGGAGCAGCAGCAGCGCCAGTAGCTGCAGCAGCACTGTGAAAGAACAGCAGCAGCACCGTAAACAGCAGCAACAGAAGCGACTGGATCAGCAGCAACAACAGCAGCAGCAGCAGGGCAAGCAGCAAGGCAAGCAGCAGCAGGTCTTTGCACACCCTTAGTGCGGTATCTTCTGCAGGAGCAGCAGTTCCTGCTGCTGCTTCTGCTGCTGCTGTTGCTGCTGTTGCTGCTTCTTCTTCGAGCCTCCTGGGAGGGGGGTTTGCAGCAAGAGCAGCAGCAAATGCTTTGAAGGAAGCAGCTGTAAACTCAGCTTCCCTCCTGAAGCCACAGCAGCAGCAGCAGCAGCAGCAGCGCACATGACTGTGCACAAGCAGCAAGTAGATTTGCTGCTGCAGCAGCAACAGCTGCTGCGGCTGCTGATGCTGCTGCTGCGCTTTCCGTTACTAGAAGCTGGGGGCTGCTGAGGATGCAGCAAACAGCAGAGACGTTAACACAATCAGCAGCAGCAGAAGCAGGAGAAGCAGCAGCAGGAGAAGCAGCAGCAGCAGAAGCGGCAGCAGACGCAGCAGGATCGCCATTAAGAGCAGCAGCAACAGTAACAGCACAGCAGAAGCACCATCAACAGCAGCAAGAGCAGCATCATCCGCAGCAGCATCAGTATCTACAGCCGCAGCAGCAAGAGCAGCAGCAGGAGCAACAGCAACGTGAGCAGCAGCACCCTGAGGGGCAGCAGCAGCAGCTGGGGCAAAGGTTCCTCAGTAGCAGCAGCAGCGTGAGCAGCAGCAGCATGAGCAGCAGCAGCAGTGTAAGCAGCTTGAGCACCACCAGCAGCAACCCCCACAGCAGCGTAAGCAGCAGCAGCAGCACCCGCAGCAGCATAAGCAGCTGCAACAGCAGCAGCAGCACCGTAAGCAGCAACAGCAGCACCCGCAGCAGCATTAGCAGCCGCAGCAGCTTAACCAGCAGCAGCCCCCGCAGCAGCCCTAGCGGCGTGAGGAGCAGCAGCAGCAGCAGCAGCATCAGCAACAATGTAAGTAGCAGCAGCAGCTTGAGCAGCAGTCACGGCAATATCAAGAGGAGGATTGGGGTGTACATACAAATCTATACACACACACATATATATATATATTCTTTTATATATTTATAACTACATTTACATATTTATTTATATAAATCTATTTATATTTATATTTATATTTATATTTATATTTATATTTATATTTATATTTATATTTATTTATTGATGTACACTCCGAGAGGGGGTTGATAATCATCGGGCGGTAAAATATTTTTTAAGATGTCTTCGCTGCCGTCTGTCTCGCAGAGATTTCCTGTCCAAACGTTTTGCAAGTAAAGAAGAGAAGCAAGACCGTCTGGCCGCGACAAAGGTCCTTCTGCTGCTGCTGCTGCATCTGCTGCTGCTGCTGCTGCTGCTGGTGATGCTGCTGCTGATGCTGCTGATGCTGCTGATGCTGGTGGTGATGGGGATGGGAACGAGGATGATTTTGGTGGTGTTGGTGCTGCTGCTGCAGCAAAGGAAATGCTGCTGCTGCTGCTGCTGCTGCTGCTGCTGCTGCTGCAGCGGAATAAACAATGCAGCAGCAGCAACAGCAACAGCAGCGGAGGGCTCTTCTTATCCCTCATCCTTGCAGACAAGTTTTCTGCTGTTGTACTGTGGGGACCCACGCAGCAGCAGCAACAGCAACAACAGCAGCAAGACCAGCAGCAACAGCAACAACAGCAGCAAGACCAGCAGCAGCAGCAACAGCAGAAGCAGCAGCAACAGCAGCAGTGCGAATCGAGGGGCTGCTACCTACAGCAGCAACAAAACAATAAACCCTGAGAGAGACAGCCTGTCTCCTGTATATCCAGGGTTTAGGGTTTAGGGTTTTGCTGCTCTAGGGTTTAAGCCGCAGCAGAAACCCTAACGAGCAGGTGACCTCAGTTCGTGCACCTCTAGGGTTTAGGGTTTAGGGTTCAGGGTTTAGGGTTTTGTATACGTCTAATGCAAGAGACTCAGCTCTCTTTTATAGAAGGTGGAGAGCTCCAAACAATGCGTGAGAACCTAAACCCTAAACCCTAAACCCTAAACCCTAAACCCTAACCGTGACGGCGTAAGGGGTCCCTATGTATAGTTAGTTGGCTGAAGGGGTTTCGGAGCCCCTAGGGTTTAGGGTTTAGGGTTTAGGGTTTAAGGCTCAGGGTTTAGGGTTTAGAGTCTATAAAAATAACTTTCAGGTTATTGTCGCTAGAAAGAAAGCGAGGGAAAGAGAAACGCCTCCAGCAGCGACCGCAGCGACGGAGACAGCAGCAGCAGCAGCAGCAGCAGCAACTGCAGCAGCAACTGCAGCAGCAACTGCAACCCCAAAGCAAAACACACTCCTAGAAAACTAAACTTGAAGGGGCTTTGCAAATATTTTTGCGCTGCTGTCATTTGTGCTGCTTCTGCTGCTGCTGCTGCTGCTGCCAGTCGTCCCCTGGCCCACCGACAACAGCAGCAGCAGCAGCAGCAGCAGCAGCAGCAGCAGCAGCAGCAGCGGCGAGGGCCCCAGGGGCCCCTGTATGCGCAGTTTGTTTATTGTCTTCTTTTCTTCTATTTGTCTACAGCACTTCAACACAATATATTTTTGCTAGAGTAGCTGCCACCAGGCCCCCGGGCGCTCAGCAGCAGCAGCAGCAGCAGCAGCAACAGCAGCAACGGGCAAGCATTTGCCGCTGCAACGCCAGCAGCAGCAGCAGCAGCAGCAGCAGCAGCAAAACGCCCCACCGTCAGTGTTTGCTCTTCTCGCTGTCTTTATTTTTTGTAAGGAGATCTCATTAGCACCAGCACTTCTGCTGCAAGAATACACGCCTTGCTGCTGCTGCGGCTGCTGCTGCTACTGCTGCGCCTTCGCCGCCTGCTGCTGGAGCTGCCTCCCCAGCAGCAGCAGCAGCTGCTGCTGCTTCCTCTTCTTACTGTCTTCTCCTGGGCAGCAGATGCGGCCTCCTTTAGAAAACGTTCACAGCGTTTAGAGTTTCTGCTGCAGCCCTGGCGAACACACTTGCTGCTGCTGCTGCTGCTGCTGCGGCGGCGGCGGCTGCTGCTGCTGGCCTTGGCGCTGCAGCTCGCCTCCAGCAGCAGCATTTGACTCGTAGGCTCCCACTTTATTCATTAGGGGTCTGACTTAGGCAGCTGTGCATGCAACAGCAGCAGCAGCAGCAACTGCAGCAGCAACAGCAACGCCAACAGCAGCAGCAGCAGCGACAGCAACAGCAGCAGCAACGACAGCAGCAGACTCCCGCATCACTTTGTAGCCTTACTACCTGATTTCTCACCATCTCGAGGAGCAGCTGCAGCACGGGTACCAGGAGCAGCAGCAGCAGAAGAAGCAGCAGCAGCAGCAGAAGAAGCAGCAGCAGCAGCAGCCAGTGTTTTTTTGAGAGTAGCAGCATTGGGGCAGCAGCAGGGCCCTGCTTCCTGCTGCTTAGCTGCCGGTGCTGCAGCAACCGAAGGAGCGGCAGCAGCAGCGCCACCACCACCGCCAGCAGCAGCAGCAGCACCACAAGAAGCAGCAGCAGACGCAGCAGCAGCAGAAGCAGCATCACCAGAAGCTGTAGCAGCAGACACAGCAGCAGCAGCACCACCACCACCACCAGAAGCAGCAGCAGCAGACGCAGCAGCACCAGCACCAGCATCAGCACCAGAAGCAGCAGCAACAGCAGCACCACCAGAAGCATCAGCAGTAGCATCAGCAGACGCAGGAGCAGGAGCAGCAGCAGCAGCAGCAGCAACAACAATGATTCCTATGCATCGGCCGATCTCTCGGCCCCTTCATCCGCCTTACATTGAATTTGAGGTGCCTCCGCAGACAGACGAAGAAGCAGCACAAAGAATGCGTCAGCAGCTCGAGGAGGGTGCGCTAGGGTTTAGGGTTTAGGGTTTAGGGTTTAGGGATGCGTGGAGTGCCGCTCAATCTTCCTTCTGCTTCGGCTGCTTCTGCTGACCTATCTCTGCTGTTTCTGTTGCTGTTCCTTCTGCTGCTGCTGCTGCTGCACGAGTGCAGCAGGTTTCGCTTGCTGCTGTTGCCCCATGTGCTGCTGCTGCATCTGCTGCATCCTTTGCTACCATTGTTGCTGCTGCCTTGCTGTTGCTTCAGTTGCTGCTGGTGCATTTGGTGCTGCTGCTGCTGCATTTGGTGCTGCTGCTGCTGCTGCATTTGTTGCAGTGTGCTTCTTCTTTCTGCTGCAAGATGTGCATTTGTTAGGTTTGCTGCTGCTGCTGCTGTTTGTGCTGCTGCTTGTGCTGCTGCTGCTGCTGCAGAGCGTTTGCTGCAGGGCGAGAGGAGCTTCATTCCATACATTTATTGTTTTTATGTCTCTTTATTAATTATCCAGTTTGCTGTCTTCCTCGGCCTCATCGTTGCATACAGAGGCGACTGGGATGCCGTAAGCAGCAGCAGCAACTGCAGCAGCAGCAGCAGCAGCAGCAGCAGCAGCAACCGCAGCAACTGCAGCAGCTGCAGCAGCTGCAGCTGCAGCAACTGCAGCAGCAGCGACTGTAGCAAGCAGCAAGTGTAGCAGCTGCAACTGCAGCAGCAATTGTAGCAGTAGCAATTGTAGCAGCAGCAACTGTAGCAAGCAGCAACTGCAGCAGCAGCAACCGTAGCAGCAGCTACTGTAGCAGCAGCAAATGCACCAGCAGCAGAAGCAGCAACTGAAGCATCGAATACAGCAGCGAATGCAGCAGTGCCAGCCATTGCTTCTGCTGCTGCAGCAGCAGATGCATCAGCAAACACCTGGATAGTAGAAGCTGCTAGACTTTAGGGTTTAGGGTTTAGGTTCTAAGGTTTAGGGTGTAGGGTTTAGGGTTTAGGGTTTAGGGTTTTCCAGCCGACGATTCATTGATCCTGTGCGTTTGCTGTTGCATCTGCTGCTGCTGCATCTGCTGCTGCTGCACCTGTTGCTGCCTGTGCTGCTGCTACCTCTGCTGCTGCCTCTGCTGCTGCTGCTACTGCTGCTGCTGCTGCTGCAGGAGTGCGACTACCGCCCTAAGGTGTGGTCATTGGTTTGCGTAGGTAGGGGTTTGCTGCAGCTGCTGCTAAATTTCTTCATCAGCTCTCTAAGGCTGCAGCAGCAGCAGCCGCCGCAGCAGCTGCTGGTGCTGTCTCGCACTCTCTATTTTTGCGGTTTTGTTTGGTGGCTGCTGGGATTTAAATTAATCCTTATGGGGAGAGAGTGCCCAGGAGGTTCGTCATTTGCTGCTGCTGCTGCTGCTGCTGCTGCTCCTCTTGCTGCTGATGCTGCTGCTGCTCCTGCTGCAGCTGGTGCTGCTCATGCTGCATCTGCCGCATTTTCTGCTGCATCTGCTGCTGTATCTGCTACTGCTGCTGCATCTGCCGCTGCTGCATCTACAACTGCATCTGCTGGTGCTGAATATGCTGCTGCATCTACAACTGCATCTGCTGCTGCTGCTGCTGCTGCTGCTGCTGTTTTCAGAAGCAACCCTGGCGGAGACAGTTTGTGTGGTTCTCTTCTGGGCGACTGCTGTCGTCTATGCAATCCCCTTCTTCATATATGCACTTGTAAGCAGCAACTGCAGCAGCAACTGCAGCAGCAACTGCAGCAGCAACTGCAACAGCAACTGCAAGAGCAACTACAACAGCACTTGCTGCAACAGTTACATCAGCACCTTCTGCTGCAGTTTCTGCTGCAGCAGCAACTGGAGGATCGACAGCAGCACCAGCAGTATATAATATAATATATATATATATATATATTGTGTGTGTGTGTGTGTGTGCTGGGGTGTCTCCGCAGCTTTGTTTGTTTTTACCTTGCATAATATATTTTATTGTCAGGTTCGCAGTGCGACCTGCAGACAGACAACCGACGCCAGCAGAAGTGCTGTCACAGTTAGAAGCAAAGACGTTCGCAGATCTTGTCGAAACCCTCAAAAGACAATACAGTATCAAATAACCCTCATTAACCCTAAACCCTAAACCCTAAACCCTAAACGCCAGTTCTCAACAATTATCAGCATTTAAAATCAATAAGAAACACTAATAAACCCTAATAAACCCTTATAAACCCTTATAAACCCTAATAAACCCTTATAAACCCTAATAAACCCTTATAAACCCTTATAAACCTTAGTAAATCCTTATAAACCCTAATAAACCCTAATTAACACTAATAAACCCTAATAAACACTAATAAACCCTTATAAACCCTTATAAACACTAATAAACCCTTATAAACCCTAATAAACCCTTATAAACCCTAATAAACCTTAATAAACCCTCATAAACCCTAATAAACCCTTATAAACACTAGTGAACCCTCATAACCAGAACCCTCATAAACCCTAATAAACAAATCATAATAAACCCTAAACCCTAATAAACCCTAATAAACCCTAGTAAACCCTAATAAGGACGCTCAAACCCGCCACGCATTAACTGACATACACGCACACAAACACTTCACCTGCAGCACTTGGAAGGCAAACAAACCTAGAGGGTTTGACTGTAGGGTTTAGGGTTTAGGGTTTAGGGTTTTGGGGTGTCTGTTGTACACCAGATATTGAGAACGACGTTATTATAGAATCGAGAGACAGCAGTTTGCTGCCTTCATTGTCTCTAGAAGGAGTAATAGGCGGGGTCTCAACTTTGCTAGGGGGCCCCCAGCAGCAAGGCGAGAACAGGGGTGCAGCAGCAGCAGCAGCAGCAACAACAGCAGCAGCAGCAGGCGGCATACAAACCCCAGCCCCAGCAATTTCTATCAACAGGTGCTGCCCTATTTGTATGGTGGACTTAAACAATGAAGACGTCGTCCTTATCATGCCCTGCGATATCAGGTAGGGTTTAGGGTTTAGGGTTTAGGGTCGAGGATTTAGTGTTTAGGGCTAGGGTTTAGGATCGAGGGTTTAGGTTTAGGGTTTAGGGTTTAGGGATAGGGCTATGGGTTTGATGGTTAGGGTTTGGGGTTTAGGGTTTGTTCAGACAACGAGGGTTTAGGGTCTGCGTCTGTCTAAAGCACTTAGGGTTTAGG
>NW_013549818.1:0-4313 GCF_000499425.1 Eimeria acervulina
TTTAGTGTAAATAGAGATCTCTATGTTAGCATAGGCTCTTTGTCAGCTGCAGCACAGGCAGGTAGGCTGCTTGCTGCGTTATACGCATTAGTCTTACAAAAATGCAATCTAAGCCAATTGGGGAGAAGTCGTTCTTTAGGTTCTCCTGAAGATCGTTGTCATGAATTCAGACAATGATCGTTACAATAACTGTTTGGTGATGGGGTGATTCTCAACTATTTCCAGTAACACGTGTTAATGTCTATTACTGTGTATTAGGTGTCGGTCCTAAGTGGTGTTCTTGTTCCATGTTTTCTGCTGGTGTACCTACAGCGCGAGTTTGTGTAGATAAGTAGGTGTGGCTGGCTATGGCCAGCTACACTCATCTAAACAGATGCTGTTGAGCAGAAGCAACCACTACTCCTTTGTCCAGCCAGGACAGAATGCGAGAAAGCTGCAGCCTCTTTGAATAATAGATGCAACAAGCAATAGCTCCTTCGCTCGCTGATATTTCTCCATGCTATTTGTCTACTTTTCATCGAGTGTCTAGAACATGCGCTCCCTCCTCAAGTTGTTGTTCTTGAGAGAAAGAAGGCGCCAAATGCATTCCAGTTTTGTACATACATGTACATCTATACTTAGCTATATATACATATATATATATATATATATATATATATGCACAGAAACGTATTGCAACAATTATTGTTTTCGGCAAAATGTTGAATATGATTTTCGTTATATTCAGCTCACGGTTTGTCTACGACTCTCAATGGTACAAATGTTTCTTTGAGACTGAAATTGTTATCCTTTTCTTTTTCTGTCTTCCGTTTCCCTGTTGATTTCTAACTATTTTCTACTAGAACTGCTCTACCTGAGGTGCCTCTCCCTTCTTTAGGGTTCCTCCACAATATGAAGGAACAAAAGACGTCGGCTTGGTTGGAGCATCTTCATTGTCTTCTTTAGGAATATCACTTTGACTTGTCGGGTAGTTAGCCAGTTTCTGTCTATCCTCTTTGCCTTATCTCCTTTTTCGTCATTATGTCTATTTGCTTGCCTTGCTCCTGCGTTGTTGTCAATCTCTGCTTTCCCTCTGGTTATATCCTTCTGTTGTCTGTTTTCTCTTTTTTCTTCTGTTTTCTCGTATTTGCCGGTCCTCTCCCCCGGTCTGCTTGTTTTTTCTTGCATGTCTTTTCTCTTCTATTACTCACTAAGGATGCGCCTTTCTACAGTGTGCCTCACTGCATACGAGCAGGCAGAGGGGCACAGACAGAAGCAAGCAGAGGCAAAAACACTAGGAAAGAGAGATAAGCATGAGCAGAAGGTGAAAACAAGCCAGACACGGAAGCAGAAAGAGAGAAGAGCGCGAAGGCAAACCTTGAGGGCTAACGACAAGAACACGCATTTCTCCATGCGGTCCCGCACTGGCATCAGCATCCACCTCTGTCTTGCTTTTGAAGACTAGCAAATAACGCCCCGTTACCCTCTGAGCTATTGTCTACCCGAAAGGCAACTGATATGGGCTCTAGCAGCATCTACTAGCAAGCACTGAAAAGACTGAGTACGCTCTCGTATTCAAAACTCCTCCCCAACGGTCCCTCTCTCTTCCCGCCCCCCTCTTTTTAATATTCCCTCGTTGGTGCCGAGCAGCAGCAGCAGCACAGAACAAAAATATGCGCAGTTCTACTACAACGGGCGTAGCAATTAATCCATGCCTCATTCACACGAGGCTTCCATAGGCAGCACCAGCGCGGGTTTCTGCAAAACACCGCTTCTGCTGTCTGCCCCCCCATCGCAGCGCCCGGGTGTACGTGCCCCTGCCCCCAATCTGCTGCAGAAGACCCCTGAGAGAGGAGGAGAAGAAAAAAGCCCCTGCAATGGCTTTGCTGCAGCAGCAAGCCCTTCATACAACCGCACGCGATCCAGTGCTGCAGTGCAGGGGCTCTTTCCGCATTGTCCATCCCTCGGCTCCTTAGGAGACCCGGAGTCTCCACAGGTGTCTTAAAATCAAGGAGACAGTCGTATCACTTTACTCAACCTGCAGTCCCGTGCATGATTAGTCACTTACATGCATAAAGGCATTCACAAGCGCACGTACGTACACATTTGGTGTATACATACATACGCCCATGCAGGCGCGTGTGTAGATGCATACACACATAAGCATCCCTCCCTATGCATCAATATACATCTACGTACACCAAGTTATCAATGTGCTGCAGCACGTGCTTCCGCTGAGGCAAAGATGCATGCGCCTATTCTCCCCTTTTGCAGAAATGGCTGATGTCTGATGATGTGTGGGTTGGTCCTTTGAACCCAAGGACACTTCCCATGCAATTATACCCTGCAATTCCAGATACTGACATATATAATATGTACATGTATATAATATACATTACCTAGATTATGCACACTATACACATGTTCATTGGTGTGTGCTTGATGCTCCACCGAACCTCTGACTGGCTTGAGAAGGCCTACAAAAGCATGCCGTTGAAACCGAGGTCCGGGAGACGATAAAGCAACAGAAACTTTGTTTTTTTCCTCTGACTCCATTTCTTGTTTGTTTTACTTCCCCGTGGGGTCGAAGAAGAACATCCACACGTACAGCAACACAATGACAAACTGGGCAATACCGAATTCATCGTTGTCCTTAGCCCATTTCAGGTAAGCAGGGAGAGTCTTCACAAGGCGTCTGGCGCCCCAGAAAATCAGCAATGGAGCTGACAATGCAGTTATCAGCACAAAGAGGCTGCGCATTAAATCCTTGAACTCCACCACATTTCGCGCACTCGACGCGACGCCCTTCAAGAAGCCAGCGGACTTCGAGTCGGGATGGCTGTTGATGGCTGACAGACACATTGCCAGCATCAACAACCCCAATATAAAGAAACCCCGGCCCCTCAAAACAGGAACACGAGCCCTCTCCTCCCCCAACACGATCACGTGACGCTCTACATGCACCGGCTGCTGGTCCTGTAAATGTGGCGCATTTCCTTGCAACGCGTGAGGGGTAGAATGGCCGAGAGGGACGTAATCCTCCTCAAGAGAATCTGCGCGGTAAGAGAGCGTCCCGTCGCCAAGCTGGTTGTGGCTTGTGTCCGTTGGAGCCCCCAAAGAGGCGTATGGATTTGCTACGTCATCTATACTGGTGCCGTTGGCAGCTGCAGCTGCTGAATGGGCACAAATATAACAAAAAAGCAACGAGAAAACAGAAGAAAAGGAGAGGCGAGCGGGCCACCGTCTCATCATGGAGGCGCCGTCGACTCCCAGAGGTTCCCACTTCATTGAGACCACAAAAAAAAGGAGACGCGAAACTACTTATGAATTAAAAATCAAACAAAATGTGCATGCAGATCAAGCACTGTCGTCGGGTGTTCGATGCAACTCACCCTCAGGAAAGCGGAACGCTGCGCTTGCAGCTGGTTGAATAGAGGGAACGAAAGCCTCCCCGTGCTTCTTTCTCGGACTTAATCACGCCACACTGCAGTAACGAAAAGCTCACGAGAAGAAAGAGGAAAACCATTCAAAACAAAGCATCACAAGCCCTGGGTCTGGGTGCCCGAACGCCTGAGAGCATGCATTCAGCCATCGTTCATGAAAGGACACCCAGAAAGTCAGGAAATCTAGAACTGTTTAGTTCCTTCTTGCAAGAAGCTGGCCTAAATACGAAAGAGAAACATATTAAGTAGTACTAATTGTCCCTTTTTTGCAGCTTTAACCTCTCTTCAGCCCACCATGAGGAAACTCTCCATGTCGTTCTTCTTGGGTTTATTGTCGTCTACGCACTCCGCATTTGCAGTTGATATAGGAGTGTACTACGAAAGTGTAGGGCTTAAAATTGAATTAGTTCGTTAGTAATACCCGTTAAATCCTCTTGTCAGCATTCTTCCACGCAAGGAAGCCCTCATGCCCACTGCACACCATCGGTCACTGTATGTGTCTCGCCCGCCGCTTACCGTGGCACTGAAAAAAAAGCCGTTAATATGTACCATCTCTTTGCTTCTCTATTTTTGCGCCGCTGCAGAGATGCCCGGCCAGCCAGTTGTTTATTAGCCAGCAGCTGCAGGATGTCGCGGCGTATGCAAAGGAGTTGCAACTCGCTAAGGTCGCCATACACCCAGTGCCCTACGGCAACACCAAAGAGACACTGACAGAGACGGGACACTACCAATATGAGTGCCAGGTGAGTGCTATTTCTTCTTCCTCCCCCTGTCTTCCCTCCCCTCGTCTGCGTTTTCCAGACAGGCGAAGGTCCTTGTGTTGTTGTTGCTGCTGCTGCTACTGCAGCAGTGTGCACACAGCAGACAGCAGGCGGGCTCTTGACTTGTTGT
>NW_013549818.1:4413-8548 GCF_000499425.1 Eimeria acervulina
TGCTGCTGCTGCTACTGCAGCAGTGTGCACACAGCAGACAGCAGGCGGGCTCTTGACTTGTTGTTTTGTCCTTGTTCCCCGTGGATTGCTGCTGCTCCCTTTTCCACAGCATGGGCCTGAGGAGTGCTACCTGAACAGGGTAGAAGCCTGCGGCCTTACAGTACTCAAGGAGGCGCAAATTGACGTGTAGGTTTTTCCCAGTGCAGCAGAAGCAGCCGCATCAACAGAAGCAGCATCAGTAGCAACAGCAGCAGTAAAATTACCACAAACACCAGGAGCACAGTGCGCGCACACCACATATTTTTGCCCGGCGCAGAGGGTGGACGACGTTTCCTCGGTGCGACTTGCTGGGGTTTAGCGTTTAGGGTTCGTTGGAGCGGTTGTTGCTCAGGTGGGCACCCTGGATAGATTGTGTTAACAGGAGTGAGCTGGATGCAGCCAGTCTGATAAAGGCCGAGGCGCACTTGGCTAAGGCTATCGCAGCCAGCCAGCTAGCCATCACGGAGGCGCGCCATTCAGTAGAAGCAGCAAAAGCTGCAGCAGAAGCAGCAAAACACGGGGCAGTGGGTCCTGCTGCTCGCAACGCAGCTGATGCAGCAATGGCAGCAGCAAAGGCTGCAAACGACGCGGCGATATCTTCTGCTGAAGTAACTGCAGCAGCAGCAGCAGCAGCAACAGGAGGGAAGAACTCTTGGGTAATGTGTGAGATGAACCTCCCCAGCAGCCACGCAAAGATGCTTGTGTTTGAGATTCTCGTCTGCAGCCTCACCCCTGCGGTAATATTACGCAAACCCTAATTCATCTGGTGGTGCTTGGGTGGTCAGAATGCATTGATAACACGCACGCGGCCCTAAGCCTCCCGCGCCGCAGCCTTGACCCCAGTTTGTAACGAGTCTGTTGCAGTGTAGTGCTGCATGCAACGGCCTTTTTGCCGTTTCTTTTGATGGGTAGAAAACGAAACTCACTCTGTCTCTGGGAAGGCGGTCTAGGGCTTTATCTGTTAATTTTCTAGTACTTGATTGGTATGGGTGCCAGCTTGATGCGTTGGTTCGTTGCTGCATGCGTTTTTAGGGAGAAAGAATGCAGCACCTTATGGCTGAACAGACACCGGAGCATGAACACGTGCCCTGGGTAACCGTAAACCGACAGCACTCGGTGAGTGTTTTATTTATTCACCTCCTCCTCCTCTTTCCCTCGAGGTGGTGTCGCGAGACGAAGCATTTCCATTTAGCAGTGCATTTGGATTGCGGCTTTTGGCTGGGGTGTATGTACACTTGCTGCTGCAGGCTTTAGCAGAAAAGGACCTCCGCTGTGCCATCTGCACATCCGCTGCCGGAAATGAAGAGAGTCTGCGGGAGTTCTGCGCCGGGAAGAATGGATGCGACAAGCAGCAGCACCACCAGCAGCAGCTGCATCTGCAGCAGGAGGGGTCGCAGCATTCACACGAGCAGGTGAAGCGGCAGCAGCAGCAGCCTCTCTTGGTAACTGACATGTACCGCATTGCGTCTCAAGAAGAAGTGTAGCTGCATGTGCAGCGCGAGCAGCGGAAGACGAACAGTAGAGATTTGGTTGCTGCTGCTTTGCCTATGGTGATTACCACTGTTGCGGCAGCAGGTGCCATGTTCGCTGCTGCAGCTACACTGATTTCTGCAGCTGTGGCAACTTTGAGGCGTACAGTTACCCCACAGCGCGAGAGCGAAGCGCGAAGCCTATTCGCTTTTTCACCAGCGCAGCACTTCAATTTATGCACACATCGCTACTTTGTATTCTTTAAAGGGAAGTCAACAGGATGGCTTTAGCCTCTGCAACTGATGCAGTCAGTGGTGCAGTCCCTGCATCTCGGACGCAGCCTGATGCATGTGTTGCCGCCGAAGCAAACTGTGGTGTATTCTGGGGGAAGCTGCTTGTGGCGGCTCTTCTTCTTCTTTTGAGGGGACACGAGCAGCAAGTGGCCATATGAAGGCCCTCTTCCTTTCCACGTGTCCATCTTCCCTTCTGTGTGCATTCCTCGTTGTTTCGCCTCTCTTACGGCTTCCACCAGTCCTGGTGTATCTCCAGTCAAGTCGAAGCGAACTTTAGCTTTGCCTTCTTCGTAACCTGAAGAGTACCCTATGAGTTTAGTGCTAATAGGGAATGAGAGGTTCCAGCTGCTGCAGTTTACGGGTCACCCCACACTGGGCACAGCCTCTGCGCATCCCGGAATACTGAATTGTGCACCTATATATATATATATATATATGCGTCCAGATACCTATGCGCTGCAACACGCAAATATATATATATATATATGTATATATACATGTTATATATATACATATATGTATATATATGTATATATATCCTGGTACTCAGGTACTTACGTGCTGCAACACAAGAATATAACAATATATATATGTATATATATATACATATATATATATATATATATATACATAATGACTGCGCTCAGGCGCGGCATCGGCTGTATTTGGTAAGGAGCCCGTAGCGCTATGGTGCCAGACGACCCTTTCTGTCGTCTGCCCCGTTCTTTGCTTCTTCTTATTTTTCACGATTCAGTATCTCCGTGATGTTCCTGGCTGGTGCATAAATAGAGCGATGTCGTACTCGACATCGCTTTGCATCTCTCTCATCTCCTCTTCTGTTCTAAGGAGAAGGTCGCCACTACGAGCAGCAGACGAGTGGCAACTGCAGCGAGTGCTTCTGTGAGGACAGCCGCTCCAGCAGCGGTGCGTGCTGCTGCAACAGCAGCTGCTGCGGCAGCGATGCACGTACAAATTAAGAGAAGTGGAGGAACCTTGCCTCCCTGCTAGGGAGACGTACGTTGCAGCAGCTCAGAAGTAGCAGCAGCAATGGCGGCTTCGCAGCCGCTCGTTGCAGCTCTCCGCCTTGCCATAATGGAGCCCGCTTGAGTCTTCCCTCTCCTCATAAACACGCAGGAGCCTTTCTGCAGCTGAGGCTCCCAAGATTTCTCTCAAGTGTTCATCTTAGTGTAGACTATGCAACTGCTTGGGGCTGCTGCTACTACTGCTTCTTGCGCTGCCACAGCTGGTACAGCAGCGCAGGTCGCACAACGACGTGGGATTAAGGCGGCCGCTGCACCTGCCCCTCGTGCTTCACATATAGCTGGTGCTGCTGTTGCAGCAGTTGCAGCTTTTGCGGACCTTGCTAATTGGTTGAGAGTGCTACGACTCCTACTATTGCGGCACCTGCCGCTACGGATTAAACAGTTTTGCTGCTGTAGCACCTTGTGTGTCTTTTACCCAAAGAGAGAAACCATACCTAAGCCCAGACGAGATGAAGCGAAGCTGCTAATGTATGCAGATTGCTACGCTCTTGGGAATCCGTTGCGTCCACCGCAAACACCAGAAACACGGGAACGAGATTTCAAGGTTCTAAACTAAGAAAATACCATAAAACACAACAGACGTACTGAGGAGACGACATCGACAAGGGCCGAGTGCTCAGGGGTTGTTCATATCTTTGGGTGAGGAGGCAGAAAAGCAATTTGAGTTTTGCTGCCCTCTTTTTAAAAGTTCAATTTGGGCAGTTAAATGCTCTAAAGAAGCCCACAAAGACAGGCTCCTCTCTTGAGGCAGCAGCAGTAGCAGCTGCTGCTGCTGCTGCTGCCTCTGCGGCTACGACACGGAAAAGCATATCCGGTGTTCGCGCCACTCCTTCGCATTAACAATAACAACTACTACACGATACAGGCGTTGCAGCAACGGATACTGATCGTTCTGAAGGGCAACTCGGCTGTCGGCTGCTGCCGCTGCTGCTGCCGCTGCTGCTGCTACGTAGTAGCAGCAGCAGCAACAGGCGTGCAGCAGCGCATAACTGCTTTGATTCCTCTCCCACTTGCAACTCCTGTGGCTTTACCGCAGTATGTTTCGAATGAGTAGCTACAGCTTCTAACCCTATGATTTCTCCAGCAACAGCAGTCACCTCCTGAGAAGTTGCTGCGGCTGCGCAGGCGCCGGGCAGCAGCGACCGTGCTGGTGGCACCAGCAGCTGCTGCTCATTGTAAATCATTTCTTTCAAGGGCCTTCATTACACGGGAGACCCTGGTGCAGCAGAAGGAGCAGCAGCAGCGGCTGCTGCTGCTGCACGCTCTGCCTGTGTTTGGGGGGGGGGGGGG
>NW_013549818.1:8648-28620 GCF_000499425.1 Eimeria acervulina
CGGGGGGGGGGGGTTGGAACGATCAAGGCTTTAGAGGAACTCACGTGGCTGCAGCAGCAGCAGCTGCTGCTGCTGCCTTCACAGCAACTGCATCTGCTGACGCAGTGTCCACCGCGGTTGCAATAGGGAGGAAAGCAATTGTGCCGCAGCACCAGCAGGAGCAAGCGGCAGCAGAGGCAGCTTGGGGGCTTTTGGTCTTGCCTTGTGTGGGGGCGTTAGCAGTAGCTGAGGCACTGTACGCAACAGCAACAGCAGCAACCGCAGCAGCAGCCGCAGCAGCAGGGGCCATCGATTGCTACGTGAGAGCGCGCGGCTCCTCATCGGCTACCGGTCGCAGCAGCAGCTGCAGCGGCTGCAGCAGCAGCAGCAGCTGAAGTGGCGAAGATGTTCTCACATGGTCAAGATGGCGACGAAAGGCACTGGCAGCACGTGCTGCAGCTACTCGCCCACCCGAACGAGGCCCAGCAGGTACGCTCTGCGGCGCAACAGCCGCCGCCGCTGAGCCAGCAGGGGCAGCAGCAGCAGCAAGATACGCACCCGTGGCATGGCAAACCTTCACAGTAGCCGAGCCAGTATCTTGAGCACCGGCGACGCGGTGAGCATCCCCCATCACCCCGTGGAGCAGCGTTAACAGCAGCAATAGCAGCAGTAGTAAGAGTTTGTGTCGCTGTGCGTTTCAGTTGGCGTGTTTGACGGAGCTGCAGCAGTGGCTGTCTTTTGCCACCGACGAGCACCTTGGGTCTTTCCCGTTGCAGCGTGTGCTGCATGCACTATTCTTGCTGCTGCAGAAGAGAACAGCAGGTTCAGCTGCTGCTGGCGGCGGCGAGTGCGATACTGCAGCGGCAGACGCATCCGAAGCAGCAGCAGCTGAAGGTTCGCAGGAAGCTTTGGATGAGCAGCTAGCAAGAGAGCTAGCTGGGGGAGCAGACGACGATGTGAGGCTGACAGGCGGCTGTTCGTATCAGGATTTCCTTGTGTATCATTTCTGTTTTTTTTCTTTCGGTGCTCTTCTTGATGCTGCTTGACTCGGTAATCGCCGGTTGCGTGATGTCTTGTCTGTGCCGCCCTCTCTTTTTTCCCTCCGTGCGTCTCATCCACCTCCATTGCAAGCCTGACATACTCTCTCCTTGCCTCCTCCAGTCGCTGCAGTTGCTGAGAACAACAGCAGTAACAGCGGCAGCGGCAGCAGCATGGTGCGATGGCTTTGTGCGTCCTGTATTTGCAGGGTATGGCAACTCAGAAGGACCTTGTGATCGGCTCCTGTGTCTACTTGCTGCTGGATGTACTCCCCATGCAAACAGCAGCCGTTATTGCCCGGACGCGTGAGTTGCTGCTGCTGCTGTTGCTCACTGCTCGTCTCTTTATTTGCTTTCGTTGGTTGCGTCGTCGTGTTTCACGCTCGCCATGTGTGAGTTGGCTGCTTTTCTGTCCGTATTGTCCGTTTTTCGCTCCCTTGTTTTGCGTTGCTGCCCCTGTTGTGCTTGTCAGTGTGCCTGTTCTTTCTTTCTCCTTTTCAGGATGTGATCTGTCCATCTCTTTGTTTGTGCTAGTTTGTTCAACAGTCGTCTGTCTTTCTCTTTCTGTCCCTGTTGGCTTGGCTTGGCCTTTGCCTCTGTTTGAAAGGGTGTATGAAACCTTTGTTGTCTTCGGGCGTTGAAATAAGGTTGTGTGGGTCTCGCTTCCTGTGTATGTACAGCTGAGTATATGGAGGCTTTGAAACACCAGCTATCGCATCTTCAGTACATTGACACAGGGGAGAAGTTTCTGCTCATTCTCTGTCGCGTCATTGACGAACAGCCGCTGCTGTCCTTCTTGTCGGGCGCTGCTGCTGCGCTGCTCCCTATCCTGGACTTCTTTCAGCTGGACATACAGCGCAAGGCCGTGAGGGCAGCAGCCAAGGCGCTTGCTGCTGCTGCTGCTGCCACAGATAAAGCAGTCGCCGCAGCTGCAGCAGAAGCCGGGGCAAGGAGACAAACCTTCTTTCAGCAGCAACAGCGCCAACACCAGCAGCAGCGCTCTGAGCAGCAGCAACAACAGCAGCAGCAGCGCGTAGCCGCTCAGCCGGTAGCTGCTGCCACTGCCGCTCCGGGACAGAGCGACAGGGCCGAGCCTGTTGCTGCTGGTGGAACGAGAAGCAGCTGCAGCAACAACGGAAGCAGCAAGCTCGAGACTCTGAAGGAGCAGCTGGAACACCATTTGCAGCAGGAAAAGCAGCAGCACCGGGAGCTGGTTGTACAGCTCGAGGAGTACCGCAGCCTTATACACCCAACTCTCCCCTTCTTCTCTTCACTTCTGTCTTACAAGGACGAGGCTTTGCTGCAGGTTTGTCCTTGCTGCTGCTGCCCGTGCCGTCATTCCTAGCGCTGCTGGTGCTGTCATTGTTGCTATTGCAAACGTGGCCGCTTTTGCTGTTGCCGTTGCTGCTGTTGTGGAGCTCTACTGTCTCCGTCGCTGTGGTTTCTGTTTTAGGGGGCCTGTCAGAGTTGGCGTTCTACTTTGACAATTTTTGTCTGCATGAACACTGCAGCAGCAGCATCAGCTGCTGCAGTTGCTGGCCTTGAGTTCGCTGTTGCACAAGGTGGGGTCTGCGCGGTACTGCTGGTGTTGCTGTTGCCGAGTGCCCTGCTGCTGTTGCTGTTGTTACCTTCACTGTGACGTGCGCTGCTGGCATGTATGGCTCTGGCGCGTCGACACCGTGTGTATGCTGCTGTGCAGCAGCAGTAGCAATAGATGGCGATGGGAGCATGGAATTGGGCTCCTCACAGCAGCAGCAACAACAGCAGCAGGACGAGGAGGCTGATGCCAAGTGGCTATTGGTTTGTCAGAAGGCTTACGCCGATCGAATGGAGCTGCTGGCTAGCGAGCTTGCTGCAGCAGGGTCAGAAGCAGCAACAGCGCTACAGCAGCTGGTTGCACGTACGGTCACGGAATGCAGCAGCAACGCCCTCGCGTGGCAGCAGCAACTTATGCTGCAGGACGCGATGTATGTGCTGTCTGTGTTCGCTGCTTACTCGGACAAGATTGCAGCAGAGCTGCTGCAGCAACAAATGCGAACTTCAGACTTTCAAGAGGCTGTAAACAAACTGGTACATTCCTAAACCCTCAGACCTCTACCCTTCAAGGTCTCGCCTTCCGTGTACGCTCTTTCGCAGAGAGTATGGCTGAACCTTCGGCAAAGCGTGCATGGTTCGGTGCCTAGGATTTAGGGTTTAAGTCTTTGGGGGTAGGTACTGGGGTTTAGGGTTCATCACGTGGGGTTTAGGCTGGAGGGTTTAGTTCTTGGGGTTTAGGTTTCAGTGAGTTTATGGCTACAGGTCAAGAGGCAGGAAATGCTACTGTTGGAGAGCGTCGCAGCTTTGGGAGTTTCACTCCTCCCAGCTGTTCGCTTTAAACTGCCGTTGCAGCAGCCGCCAAAGGAGAGGCGGGTGGAGACAGAAGCGTCAGCGAGAGCAGCAGATGTGCTGACAATAGATCAGAACCGCGCTGCTGTCTTCGCGAAGACACCTGAATTACTTGGTCGGGCTCTGCAGTAAGCCTGGGTTTAGGGTTTAGGCTGAGGGTTTAGATCGTAGCACTTACGTGATTGCAGGGTTGAGGCTTTGGGAATCTAGTTGAGGCGTTTCACGTTGAAGGCACGGGATGTGTGAAACCATAGGGAGGGAGGAAGGGGCAGCGGCGCACATCAACAGCGGCGGCAGCAGTAGCAGCAGGTGTGTGGAACTGCTTGCGAGTGAAACTGTTGTGCAGCACACTTGCAGCTCCAATGCTGTCTCTTATGGAGTCATCCGTAACGCGAGACCTCTCCCGCTTTGTTCTGCAGCTGCTGCTAGCCGCTGCTTGCACTGCAGCAGAACCCTGCAACAACCAGCAGCAGCTGCAGCAGCAGCTCGTGCTTCACCTCGATCTCAAGACCCTCGGAGAGATCTGCGCCCACACGCTCAGCATGGGGCAGCCTGATGCATTGGTAGGTTCAGGGTGTTGTTCCTGCATTTGCTGCTGCCGTTGCACGGGCAGGGCGCGCTATTGCTACTGCTGCTGCTGCGGCTGCTCAGATCGTCTGGTTTGTGCCTTTCGTGCTCCTGTTTTTGTTCTGTACTGCAGAACTTTGTCGTTATGAATCTCGTGCTGCAGCTGCTACTGCAGCACGGTTCCGGTGCAGCAGTAGCTCTCCAGGCAGCAGGCGTGCGGGACCGTATAGCGGCAGACCATGGGAGCAGCAGCACAAGCAGCAGCAGCAGCGACAGTGGTGCAGGCGAACAGCAGCCGCAAAACGTTGGGGATGGATCCACGGGAATTCTCCGTTTTGTCATCAGAGCAGCAACTGCTGCTGCTGCTGCTGCTGCAGGCGAACCAATAGCATGCGTTGACTTGATCGCTTTGCTGCAGCAGGTCCGGGAGGCCTGCCTTTTTATGTTTGAGCAGCAGCTGCAGCAGCTTTCTCACCTTGGCTCAGCGCCGCCCTGCAGCACGCAGCAGCGGCTGCAGCAGGTGGCTTCTTCACTGACGCAACAGGTGAAGCAACCTCTACCAGCAAAACAGCAGCAACACCGGCAGCAGTGGTTGGCTCTTGTGGAATTACGGAAACTCTTGGAAGACCCCACACGGAGTATCTCGGCGTGCGAAATCATCAGTTCGCAACTTGCGGATGCCCTATGCTGCTACCTTCTGGGCGCAAGCAGTAGCAGCAGCAGCAGCAACAACATTGGAAACAGCCCCTGCTGCAGAGGCAGCTGCCGCTGCAGCTCTTGCAGGGAGCAGCAAGAACTCAGACAGCGGGGGCTGCTTTTCTTGCGCGCGTTTCTTTTCCCTTTGACCGATAGCCCCCCTCAGGTGCAGGAGCAAGATCATAGTGTTCTAGAGGGTGTTGACTGGTCTGCTGCGTCTCCGGATTTGCTGCTGCGGCTGGCGATGCTCGCAGCAAAATGCTTGAGCCGCGTGGAGCAGTTTCCTGTGCTGCAACAACAGCTACCGGCTGTTGCTGCAGCAGCACGGGATGTGCTGCCTCCCCACTTGCGGGCCTTTCGACCAGCCGCAGGAGGAGAATCGGCGGCAGCAGCAGCAGGCAGACAGCCAAGCTACCGGGCAGCCGGGCTACAGCAGCGGCCACGCGGTCCGAGAGGCCTGCGCGCCCTTCAACAAATGCAGCAGGAACACCTGTCGCACCCTCCGGGTGACTCCAGGCGGCAGCAACTGCTTCAACAGCAGTTTCTGCAGCAGCCCGATCCTTTCCTCGTTGTGCAGGACCTGCAACGAGACCTCATTATCGTTGCAAAAGATATTAAGGGCGAGCAGTCTCTATCTGCTGCAAGTAACATCGGCGCAGTAGATACCGAGATGAAGCCCGCAGCAGCAGCAACAGCAGCAGAAGCAACAACTACAGAAGCAGAGGCAGCACGCCCACCAGCGAGGTCATCAAGGAGACGCTTTCGCAGTCGCACCGGCGGCGGCTGTCGCTCCCCTGCGCACGTGACTGCCGATGCTGCACCCGCAACATCTGGTGCATCAGCTTCAGCAGCAGCAGCGGGCACGGGGATGGAAATTGCAACTGCAGCAAGAAAGAGAGAAACAGCAACAACTCCACAGCGGGCTGTGCGTGGCGCGCGATCCAAGGCAACGGCAGCAGCGGCTGCTGCGACGGCGAAAGCCGGCACAGGGGGAAGCACCAGCAGTAGTAGCAGCAACGCAAACAGTAGCAGCAACAACAGTAGCAGCAACAGCAGTAGCGCAAACGCCGGCAACAGCGGCTGCTTGATAAAGCGACGCCGAGGACAGCCTGGCAACAGCAGCAGCAGCAGCAGCAGCAACGCGCCACCACCTTCTGGTGCGTCCGGAGGGGCAACATCAGCAGCGGTAGCGGACAGCAGCACCAGAGACGGGCCCCGCAGAGGGCGTGGGACAGTTCACCCAAGAACCGCATCAGATACTACTGCCTTGGCCGCCCGGCGGACGCCTCTGCAGCGCAGCATCTGTGGCAACAGCAGTAACAGCCACACTACTGCGGGCACCGGATTAACGCCGATGATGCAGCTTCAGGAGCTGATGCTGCAGCACCAGAGGGGCAGCTTGTTTGGGGATGTGATACCTTGGGGTCGCAGGTTCACCAGCAGCATAAGCAGCAGCAGTACACTGGTGGTAGACTGCAGGGCTCCATTGTCACGCGTTGAGACGGAAATCAGACGAACAGTGCAGACCGCTGGGCGTGCACCGTTGCAACAGCTGCAGCAGCAGCAACCGCAGCAGGCGGAGGATTTTGTGCGGGAGTCTAAGGCGGACGGGGGCCAACAGCAGCAGCAGCAGCAGGAGCACCGGCAACACAAGCAGCAACAACATAGGACGACTAAGAACAAAAAGAAGCAGCAGCAGCAGCAGAAGCAACACGAACAGGAAGAACCCAGCAGCAGCGACACAAGAGCAGAGGACGTCTTGAGGCAACGGGGGTCGCGAGCTGGCCGCTCATCAGCGGAGGGCGAGGCTTCCCAAGAGCGGCAGCAGCAGCTGACACAGGAGGACGAAGTGAACTCCCTAGACAGCAGCGACTCGATGGATGTGGACAGTCATATCAAAACAGGTAGTCCCCTTTCGCTGCAGTAGCGGCTGTTCCTACTTCTGCTTCTAGTAGGACCGCCGCTGGTACTTCCAGTGAAGTGATGCAGAAGCACCTTGTGCTACTTGATTGCATGCGTTCTTGCGTCTTTCAGGGAGGCATTCTGGGGACAACGAACCCGAGTACAGGGACAGCGCTAGCGACGAGGAGATTCTCAGCAGCAGCGGCAGCAGCAGGAGCAGTGAAGAAGGCGCTATGATTTTTGAGGGGGAAGAATTAGCAGATAGCGACAACAGCAGCAACAGCAACAGCAGCTGCGACAGCAGCCCTAGCGATGGAAGCAGTGGAGACGAGTTGACGAGAGGACCAGAGAGGGGAGAACATGAGGAGCCAGTGCAACGCAGTGCTGCTGCAGCACCTCCGGCCGCTAGTGAAGTCGCTGTCGGTTCAGCTCAGGCAGGTGAAGCAAGGCCGGCTCGTGCTTCGCCAAGAGGAGACGGTGCCGGTCTGGTGCAGCAGCAAGACGCACTTTCTGGTGGAGCGGCTGGTTCCTCCGAGCCCAGCAGCAGCTGCTGCTGCAGGCATAGTCTAGCAGCCGTGGGTGCTATCCAGCTGTACGTACACTCCGTACCTGTGCCACCTCAGATGCCTGTAATGGAGGCTCTCAATCTGTATGGAGGGTACGTTGCTTTGGCCAAACGCAGCAGCAGCAGCTGTTGTGATAGCAACAGGAGCAGCGGGTGGTTTGCTCCCGCTGGTGGCGCGGCGTACCGCCGGCTACAGCAAATGCTTCAGGGGGGCAGCAGCACTTTTGAAATGCTGCTCTCCACAGCATTGTTGGCTGATCTTTTCCCCAGCAGCAGCGGCGGCGGCAGCAGCAACAGCAGCACAGCCAGGCAGCGAGAGATAGACGCACTGCCGGCATTTCTCGATACTAGGAGGCGTGTATCTGTTGCTCCTGCTGGCGATGCAGCAGTGCACACGGACAGTGCTGACCCACCCTCTGCAGCTTCCGCTCCTGCGACGAGCGGCACGGGAAGGAGGGGACGGAGGAGCAGCAGCGGCAGCGGACGGGGGGTGCTGCAGGTGGATCTCGGTGGGCGATTCTGCATTATGGCTGAAGAACGCGGAGCGGTAGCCCAGACAGCGGCAGCAGCCGCCGAAACAGCCGTCCAGGGTAAGTCCCTTTGGGACAAGGCCCACACCATTGACTACCTCGTGCTGCCTGCCGCACCAAAGACGGGGAGCAGCAGCAGCAGCAGTGGCAGCAGTGGCAGCGAGCTGCTTACTACTGAGGGACTTCGGTTGGGTCGGAGCACACCGCTTGTCACATCTCTTGTACATCCGGCGTTGGGCGCAGAGCGACTGTTACAGCAACTGCAGCAGGAACAGCAGCAGCACCAGCGGGATGCTCTCTCAACGTGCTGCGACTCAACAGAGCCGCAGCAGCAGCAGCAGCAGCGGCAGCATCGCTTGTTGGAGGATCTGGCGGGATGGTGTGTGTTTCGCACCCAAAAGGAGACAGCCGCAACAACAGCCTACTTAAGGGGGGACTGCAGCAGCTGGCACCGTCTTGACTTGCTGTTGCATGCGGCCTCAGATGAAGCTGCTCCACTCTTCTACGCACTTCCTTCTGCAGGCGTCAGTGTTACCCGACGCAGCAGCAGCAGCCTTGGCAAGCAGGCTAGTCCTGCTGGATCTAAGGGAGCAGCAACAGCAAAGCCCGTAGTTCCCGCCTCTACCGCAGAACCTGCATCGGCAGATGGGGACTTACTTCTTCCGAATGTGTTTGAAGATGCAGCGGCACCTGCTGCACCCTTTGTAGTTTTGTTGTTGTACCTGCACAACCTCCTACAGCAGCTGCCGCGGCTGTATGCATTTGCTTCCATCGCCAGCACCAGCATTGTGGGCGACTCGGACAGTACAGCAGCAGCAGCAACGGCAGCAACGTTGTTTAGAGCTGCTGCTTCTTCACGGGGTCTGTGTGAGCATCCTCTAGGGCTGTGCAGCAACAGCGGCAGCGAAGCAGCGGGAGCAGCAGCAGGGACAGACGTATCATGCTGGAGTAGCGTATCAACAAAAGCTGGAGCTGTTTTGGCAGATCCTGTTGCAGCTGTGACTAGCCATAGCAGAACACCGTATTGGTTGAGGAGATTAGTGTTTGCGTGCCCATTTCTTTTCCCGTTGCAGTTGAGGCTGCTGCTGCTGCTGCAGCAGCATCTAGGATCGATGCGAGGCCAGTTTGTCTACAAAGTTCGGTTGAAAGAAGCAGCAGAACTGCTGCTGGGTCAGCGGCAGAGCAGCAGTAGCAGCAGCAGCGGTGTGCAGCCGCTACTGAATATTCCCACTACTGGTATCAGCAGCAGCAAGGCCATGCTGCTTCAGCGGCTGCGGCCGCTGCTGCAGCTGCAGGGAGCGGCATCTGGAGGAAGCAGCAACAGGCGCGAGCAAGAAATTCTGGCAGATTTGGAAGGCGTACGCCAGCAGTAGCAGCACCTGGACCAACGCTAGCTGCAGGAGCTCGCCGACTGAGGACGAGACACACCCAGAGAGGATTTTATTTTTTTTTTTCTCTGCGTTGTGTTTTCAGGGAGCTTCGCTTCCGCGGACAAAGGTGAAGATGCCACGTTCCCACCTAGTGGAGAGCGCCGCCAAAGTAAGCGTAGAACCTTTGGTAGGGCCGAATCCCCTGCAGCTCTTCACACTCATTTGCGTTTTTGTCAGTACTTATGGTATTTCTCTGTGGCGTGCTCCAATGCGTTTGTTCTACCCACTGGAGAACGCGAAAGGGCATTCCGTCTTGGGCTGCTGCTGGTGCAGGTAATGGACCATCTGCTGGCGAGTAACCGCGGTAGTGAGGAACAGCCTGTGCTGGAGGTGGAGTTCGCAGGGGAGGAGGGAGTCGGCCAGGGTCCAACGAATGAATTCTATGCAGAGGTGACCTACATCTTCTACACTTTTCCTTTTTCCTTGTCGTGTGTTGGGGATTGAGTGGGAGGAACTGGCGTGTTTTCCGCTTAGTAAGAGCATCCAGGGAGTGTGGATTGCTGTTGTGGTCTGTGTTGCTACTGCTTCAGGTGCTTGAGGCGCTGCTGTCTTGCAAGGATCCCGAGTTGTTCTTGAGCTGCAGCACTGGGGGAGGGTTATTCCCTCGCGCATATTTAACAGATATATCTCGCGTCCCCGTAGATATGCTCCGGCGTCCGAGAGTTTCTCCACTTGTGCAGCAGCAGCAGCGGAGAATCAGAAGAAGAGCCATTGCCAGCCGAACAGACCGAACAGACCTGGTTGAAGGGGCAGAAGATATGGAGGAGGATTTGGATCCCTCCAGCAGCAATAACAGCAACAACAGCACCGGGGTTTCCCCTCGGCCTGGACCGGATGCAGCAGCGGCAGCAACAACAGCAACAGAAAGTGGCAAATTGGAGCGCCAGCTGTTCAGTCACTTCCGTTTGTTGGGACAGCTGGCAGCGAAGGCGTTGGTTGATGGCCGCAGCAGCACAACAGACACGGGCCTGCATGCGTTTTTCTGGGAGGCAGTTGCTCGCCCACGGCTACACCAGGAACGGCTCAAGCCCTGCAACTGCATGGAGCCTGCGGCGGGAACGGAATATGTGGAAGGAGCAAATGCCGCAACGGCGGGGCTTCGGCTTGGTGCCTGTTACTGCGGATGCACTGCCGCTGCTGTTGCCGCTGTTGCTGCAGTTGACGAGGCCCTTGGGAGGTCCTTGCAGCAAATGGTGCAGCACCGAGCAGATGGAAATGAGGTGAAAGATATGTGCTGCTCGTTCGTACTTCCTCGTAAGTGACAACGAGCCGCAAGAGAAACTCTTGTCACTCGCTGTGGGCTCCAGGGGGTGCCCGTTTGGTTTGGCTAGGTAGCCGCCCCCCCTTGGGAGCAGACGACCTGAGGTTCAATTGAACTTGAGCTCTTTCTGCAGATTCTGCTGCAGCAACTTCTGCAAATGCTTGTACAGTTACTGCTATAGCTGCTAGTGCAGGGTGTTATTGGTGCTGCTGTTGCTGTTGCAGAGGGTGGGGGAGAGGCACTGGTTGAAGGCGGCGGTAATATGCTTGTCTCCAACGCGTCTCTGGACTTTTTCATTCAGCGGTTGGCGTTTGTACTGCTCGCTGAGGGGATCTTCTTGCAGGTACGCTTCCTGCTGCAGTCTCTGCTGCCTAAGCGTAATTTGTGTAGGAGTGCAACTAGGTGTAGTCCATTGTTTCAACATCTGCGTTATGGCTTTATTTGTGGCTTCTCTTGGTGAGCTGGCATGCGAGTAAGGGGGCCTTAGGCAGTCAGTCATATTTCTGTCTATCCATGCATTTAACGTGCGCACTAGGAAATTCAAGCTGCTGGCGCGAGGGTGTTTGCGGTTTCCAGGCCTCTGCTTTTCGTCTGGGATTTGGCTCTTTCTGTCCCCTTTCTGCCCTTTCGCCGCTGTTACCGATGGAAGTCTCGTCAGTTTTGTTTGGAGACAGAGAAAGGACGAGACAGGATAGATTCTGGACGCTATCACACTTAAGGGCACACGTGGCGCCCGATCATGGGTAAAGCATAATGTCGACAGGAAGCTGCAGCATTCGCACACACACGAGACCGACCCAACTGCGTTGCTAGATCCTATGCAGCACATAGTAGCATTAGCAACTGTTTTAGCGACTGCGGCGACAACAGGAGAAGCGGCAGTGTCATTAGACTTGCACGAGGGAGGAACTCACTGCGAGGACGGGAGAGAGGCAAGGATAGAGAGACAATAGCGTTCTCCCTGCACAACGGTGGCATGCGCAAGTTGGGAAGTCAGTAGAATTGACAGGCAGATGGAGGAGGCGTGCGCGTTATCGATAGTTGTAGTCACGAACACACATCTTGATAAAATGGCCCACAGATCCCCATGACAGGGGACTGGAAAGGCTGCCAGAAGAATTGGGGACTCACAGAACACGCATCACTGAACTGTTGTGTAGGGCAGAAAGGCAGCCATTGATCGTTCGTCGATCTGTTGTACTTTCCTGCGAGTTGTTTCTCTCCGATCTGTTGTACTTTCCTGCGAGTTGTTTCTCTCCCTTAGGTTCACATCGTCGAGCGCGGTGTATGGGCACTTCCTTGAGGTGTTAGTGGATTTCAACCCTGCGCAGCGAGCAGCCTTTCTCAAGTTTGTGACGGGATCGACCATTTTGCCAGCCGGCGGATTTGCTGGGTTCCGGTGAGGCGAAGTTATTCACCGTGGCTACAGGGAAAAGGAGGCACGAGTGACTGGCTTATGGCCTTATTTGTGACCAGCACATGCTACCTGTTTTAACTTTCCTTGAGTATCGAGCCTTCTAGGTGGCGAAATCTGTTCACTAGGCATCCACTTGATGACGTGCCACTTGTGCATTTCCAACACCAAGACCTGCTTACTTATTGCCTTGCAGCAAACCCACGTATCTCTACCTGCACTGTGCTGCTTTTCCCTGTCCCTTTGGCCGGCCGCAGGCCATTGATGAAGGTTGTCCGGAAGAACCCTGCCGCGGGAGGCGGGGGCAGCGACTGTTTGCTACCCAGTGTGATGACTTGTAGCAATTATATCAAACTTCCCAACTACTCCTCCAAGCAGATATTAAAGGAAAGGCTTCTTCTAGCCCTAGAGGAGGGGCAGGGTGCATTTACACTCTCATAGCATGACTTCGCTATCCAGCACCTGGCGAAGCAGCTGTTTACGCAGTTGGTTACTTAGGTGGCTGGCCAGCGAACGAGCCCTTCAAGGATGATTGGCAAACATTTTGCATTTGGGGATTTTTCCGTAGTTTTGTCTTACGAGACCTGTTGCATAGGGTGTGGGGTGTTCAGACACTCTGGACCCGTTGCCAGGCAGCGAAGAGGGCGTTGTTTGTACTGCGGCTCGTTGTCTATTATCATTTCGCTTCGTTGACGAGCGAAGACTTCCAACAGGCATTCGCCGTACTTCTGGACCAACCAAATACTGTTTTTTTAAACAGATGTGCTGCGATTCCGTCCAACGTGTAGCTATTTCCACTCTTTGTGTGCAGAGGCGCATCGCAACGCCCAGACGTACTAACGGTGTGGAGTACATGCGGCGTTTCAAGGTGGATTGTTTGACTGACACGACGGCTGAACAAAAAGCTTCGTTCACACGTGGAGGACAAACGGCTGCAACATCTCAGACACGCAGGAGGTGAAAGCTTGTGAGCAGCATGGACCCAGCGGGGTCGAATAGACAAAAGCACCTTAGCGACTTCGATTCTAGCAATGTACGCTTTGCCCACAAGGTCTTGCAGTGCTTGCTCTGAGCTTCGTATCTGGCGTCGATCAACCGTAAATCTTCAGCTTGATACGAACCCTTCTTGGCTTACTGTACCACAGTGCCGGTGCATCGTACACGCCGCAGGTGGCGTGATTGTAAATACTAGACATGATAAAGCAAGGAACTAGCGTGGCACTGTCTTACACGTCCTTTTCCAGGGCACATCACTTCCACTAGCCTCCTTGCCAAGACACCCATTTTTCCCACCAGAGCAGCCCTCAAAACTTTCACTTGTATTCACCACTCCAAGATAATTGTTGATATTTTATTTCACCTGCTGTCGTATACGCTTAACTTACGGTGGGAATATCATCTGACACCAGTCCGGAAAAACTGGCTTGAAATTCGTGGATGACGTGAGGTAAGGAGTTGCGCGTCCCTATAATTCACTGAACTTGCCAGAGCAGGAGTGATAGCTAGATAGGTCACCCACCGACAACCTCGAGGTGCTTGAATCACCTCCTGACAATTCGCGACAGCTTGAACAGGACTTTTCTTTTGTAGGCGACGGTGTAGAGTTTAGCGTCAGAAGTTTTGCTTCCCACTCGAGGTGAGTGCGTTCTACAGACCACAGCTGCAGCAGAACTTGCAGCCTCCAGGACACGGTCAAATCAATGTAGGCAATGTGTAAGGTTTTAGGGCGAGGCATAGGTCGGTGCATGGAATGGAAAATCCCTTTCCAGTAGTCACTGCAAGCAAAGTGGTGGACGTAGCCTCACAGATGGCCATGCACGGGTGAAGCAGCAGACCCTATAGAGAACGGCAATAGGCTCAATTTTTAAATCCAAAAGCTCATATTCCTGTTCGCATTCTAGTTAAAGAGTTCGCTAATGGGGCTATGCGTAAAGAATAGTAGAATAGCTCCTACTCATTCTAATATACTAGGATATGGTTAAAATAGCCGTTCAAGACACTGCCTGCGTACTGTTGGTTGCAACTGTGCGAATGCTGTTTTACATTGATGGTAACTATTGCTCAGTCGATGCAAGGGTATATTTATGAAAAAGAAAAAATGCAATAAAGGAGACGAACGGAATATTCACAGCCCATCTCGCCGGAAATTGGCTGCCGCGAGAGCGAAACACTGGCTCGGCTGGACGGGCTGCATGTGAAAGGTAAATACTTCATGAAGAATGCCTCCACCTTGGATGCGCAACCAAACATGACAGCGCCTGCTATGTGAGGGCAGTGGGATAATCCCTTGCTTCTCTGCAGGTATACTTTCATGTTCGAACTGCAACTATAATCCTATTGGCATATTTTTCTTCGTTAGAAGGGGGGGCATGACAATGAAATGTATATCTCTGCAGAAGTACCACTGCGCTCCCCGATGCTGGAAGTTTTTCGAGTTGCTTTGCGCTGTATCACGAGTTCGGCAACTGAACAGCTTACAGCGGAATTACGGAAACTTGAGCTGTCGGCAAACGCTTCTTCGAGAAATATCTGTTCGTAGTCAGTAGAAGCCTCACGGTGGACTCGGAACTTCTTATTCATTAGTTCATAGTCGATACTTCCCCTGGTGCGGGGCAATCCGTAGCAGGCTGGCGGCCGAGAGCGAACACGGCGGTGGAGTTAGGGAAAGGGTGAAGCAAGCTACGCATGCCATGATGGTGGAATAGGTGCGCACCTAACAGAAAAAAACGGAAGTTCGACTTCCCATGCTGAAAAAGGAAAAGGTTTTGAAAATCAATTAGTTAATGCCTACGTATCTTGAAACTGCGATTGCCAGCTCCGCTCAAAAAAGTTGAGAAGCGAAAACAAGAAAACAAACTGCAGCCGCAGAACCCGTAAATATAAAGGAGCTCTCTATAGACGTCAGCGAGCAATCATCTACAAAAATGTTGTACACGGCCCAAATTTCTGCTGCACCGTTCACGGCCTCACTTGATCTCGTTGCCGCTCAGTCGTGGTGGGCATCTAGATGTTCTTGAAGAATATTTCGGAAGGTGATTCACAGGAATCTATTCGAATTGCCCGTTTTCTTGCCGTTGGGCATTTTAATATGGTTTCCTGTAACATCGTTAGACGGGTGCCCAGAATCCTAGCTCCCCCAGTTGCTGGGCTTTCGTACAGAGAATTTGACAAAGTTTTGGTGTATCCCTGAACAGCTTTAGACAACCGAGAGTAACGCCATGGTGACGTCTCAGCGTGGTGGATAATTCGAGAACGAAGCTCAACGACTTGGCCAAAGAAGGGCGTTAACCGGAACATGGCGATTTCTTCGGCTTCTCGCCCTTTTGTGCACTTTTCAGAACCTGCAAATTCACTAGGGAAAAGTTCCCTGGGTTAAAAGTAAGTGACGACCATCGTTTAAGCTGATTTTTTGCTTGGAGGACCTGTGTTGGTTTCGTACATTCCCCCCTGTCTGGAAACTGTGTGTGGAAAACCGCCGCTGCAGGAGAACGGGGCTTACTGCTTGCAACCAGGTGCAGTGTGGGCGCAGACAGCGGTGTTTTGTTGTAGACCCGAGATATCAGGCAGAGGAGTGCTCTGTAGGATTATAAACCCAATTCGCAGAAGGGCAGACCAAGCCGGTTTGATGCTTTTTCTGGGTACAGATCCGCAAATACAACACCAGTCTACTGCTGATATGTACCCTTTGACCCTCAGCCCCCCATGGTTATTGGTGACCATATTATGGTTGCACTGAACCTGCGCTACGGATTCGTGCCAAATGGCACTAACAACCATCGGATCACTGTCCGTAGTTGTATTTTTCGAAAGTGCGTACTTTCTAGGGGTGATTAGTTAATAATTGGGGTATGCCCTCTGCTGCAAATGGACACGGACAGAGAATGGATGGGGCACATTTGCTGAGTCGATCCACAAGAACATCTTTGCTGTCACAGCGTCTTAATAATGGTGAACTCACCATAAAATCCTTTGAGATCCCCGTCTAGATCCGCATATGAATTAATTGAATTAAAAGTTTCGGCGAAAGTCCGCATTTGACAGTATCCTTTGGCATTGTTTGCTGATATTCCAAACACGTGAGGGCATATTTTTCGACTGAAGGGCGCATTTTAGGCCACCAAAAGGGGCTGGTCCAGTGCTTTACTGTTGTGTTGATCGCCCCTGCTGGACGCTCAAGCACCATGGTGCATTTGCTGAGAATGCCTGTACGAGGCAAATTTGAGATGTATTATGGCCGTAGTCCACACTTCGCGTGGTACCACAAGAGTTTGCCGTTAATATTGCGGGCCTAGATCGCCGCCCGGTGTTAATCTTTGCAAAAGCAGCAGCCGTCTGAGCATCTAAAGAGACAGAACACCGCTGTTTGGAAATGAAACGGGTGTAATTGCAAAAGCGTGTAGTAAGAAAGTGCTTGGCCGCCACTCTCTCGCAGCCCAGTAAGGCGTCAGGCGTGTCCATGGGCGCTAATGTTGGTTATTCCCTTGATGTACTTTACTCTGCAGTTGAACTGCATGAAGCAGCAGAGCCACCGAGCAACTCTTCTAACATCGAAGTATTGCAATTCCCTTGTCAGGCGTGTCAGGGAATGGAACAAAACTTCAGGCTGCTCCAGAAGTGAGTAGGGCTGCCAGTTTGATGCATCCAGCGGGCTGCTCACCTGCTGGACGCCCAATCCGCCGCAGACCTGGTAACTCTTCCTTCGAATGTTCCCACTTCTGCTGTTTCTTGTGTATTTACTGTATAGAATTCATCAAAAGTGAGGCCTTCATTAGACCATCCCGATGCGATGCATGCACTTTCCTCCTACCTCCAGCAGTGCCACTACACTACGTTGGCGCTTCCTCGCTTTCTTTGTCACGGCGAGTTGATCCCACTCCTCCTACGCGTACAGTGGGGAATAGAAATGTTGGGAAGGCTGAAAGATGCACTCTGTCATTGTTTCCCTGCACGTAGGCCTCCCTAGTACCTTCTTGAGGTTGCATGCGCTTTCTCGGCTGAGTCGCCCAGGGTATTCGAGCTGTGTAAAATTAAGTCGTGGTGAAGTGCGTTGATGCACAACTTCCTTGTCACTATAATCTGGCTCGATTTCTAGTTGTGCCAGCACTTCGGGTAACAGTTTTATCGATCATCGTCCCGTTGGTTATGAAGGCAAAGCGGGATCTCAGATTCTGCACCAACAAACAGGTGTGTTGCACCTACTCACCTTAGCATCCGATATCAGATTCACCTCTCACCCTGCGTCGACTGGCACTGGCAATTCCTGTCCAGTAACACCAACTTGGATAGGCGCAGTTATTTCTAATGGACCTGTTGGGGCGGCCATCACCTCCGCTTGCCACGTCACTGCGCCGCACATTACGTGAAGGCCAGGGTGGTTCTCTAGTTACTTTCTTAGTTCATGTACAAGAGTTGCACAAAGTCTTGGTACCTCAGTTTCCTTGCTATATTTCATGCTCCTGCACTTTCGAAGTATGTGGCCTTGTCTCTTGCAGAGGAAGCAGATGCGCTGATAGATATGCCCCCCTGGCTTTCTGAGCGCCCAATTCGTCAGCTGAAGTTTCTTTCTTTTTCGTAGGTAAGGTTGGCATCAACAGTTCCAGCGTCTCAGGGTTCTATACGAGGGCCGGTTCCAAACCCGTTGTATTCCTTTGCAGCCAGGTTGGTCGGCCTGGTGCTCTTCATCTCCTTGTTGGGGCAGTTCTCTCTCCGCCATCCAGACAGTTGCGCGTTGCTCCTTTTTACGAATCGCCCTCCTATGAGTCATTGATATAAAGGTTCCCAGTCCACCGTTGGACTTACGTTCACCGGAAATTTTTCGATGGAGCGCTCCGTCGATAGTATTTTTTTTAATGGTTGATTGTATCGTAACCTGTTCTCTTGCAAGCCTGGGCGTAAATAAACTTGCAAAGCATCTCAAAAAGCATCCATAGCCCAGATGCGCTCTGCAAAGGTGGTACCGTTGCTTAGATTCAGATTTAGAAAATTTTTGTGCTAAGACCAACTGCAGTTCTTGAGGTAATTTTTAGCTTTAAAATATATTTCCACAGAACGCATTGCTCCACCTTCCCATCTTCGAGGCACCAATCATTTGTGGACGGAGGGTCGGCAAAGACGGGGACATGACTGCCCTCTGCAGCACTTGCGGCAAGCCGGCCTCAGCTGCAAGCCTATCGAAGCGCTTGTTGGATGAATAAAGTAACAACATAAAGCGTTGCCAAGCAGTTACTTGAGTCTAAGGTCCGAATCGGGAATGAGCGGTGTGAAAGGAAAAGAACAAATACTTTAAACCAAGAATTTACAGAGGCCGTGCGTCGAAAATGCGCTGCAGATGTGCGGAGAGCCTGTTCCGACGTTATACACGACGCCTATACTAGGTGCTCCGTTTGTAAATAAAAAAATACTATATAGGGCCGGTGCAAAAAAAATAAACAGTTTCGAAAGCACTGGACGACGCTGCGGAGCAGAGCGGCCTTCACTAGCTGCACGGAAAAAACGCGTGTATCTTCAGTGCGTATCTAGCGTGCGCTGCCGCCCTTCTAGATGAAACCAGCAAGAATAAAGTATCCCAACAATTTTTTGAAATATTTGGGAGTGAATATAGACGTTGGGTGGAACAACCGGCAGTGGTATCAAAGGCAGTCGCCAGCAATGGCGTTGCGCATCTCAACCCCACATGACCGTGACGCTTCAGGAGAGACGTTGTTTTCTGGTTGTGAGCAAAGTAATCCGCGGTGGGGAGAAATTCGCTTTTTTCGCTCATGAAGAGTGATAATACTCCAAAGAACACTCCTTTTATTTCGCTAGTTGATATCGTCAGCATCGGCGTCTCGCCCGTGCGCGCCGCACCAACGATAAGGGAGCGACAAACGGGCGCACGGCGCCTCCCTCGGGCGCCTATCCCGTGGATTGCTGAGTTCCCAGATGCTTTTATGTGGGTAGGTACATCGCATTTTTTAAAAACGCACTTACGGCAATTTCAAGAATCAAGCTAGCTATTAAAACGGCCTCTCTCGAACCTCGAATTATTCCATCGCGCTTCATCTTCGCGACCTCGGAGACAGTCTCGTGTCCGTTGATTTTGCAGGCCCTTCTCTAATCGAAAATGTCAGGTCGTTTGTTGTTCGCCCTCTGCTCAGCGGCTCTCTCTGTAGCTGGCACTAATGCCGAACTGAGCAATGCCAAAAATCCCTTGGTTGACGTGCATGCAACTGTCGAAGGTCATCTTCGCGACCTCGGAGACAGTCTCGTGTCCGTTGATTTTGCAGGCCCTTCTCTAATCGAAAATGTCAGGTCGTTTGTTGTTCGCCCTCTGCTCAGCGGCTCTCTCTGTAGCTGGCACTAATGCCGAACTGAGCAATGCCAAAAATCCCTTGGTTGACGTGCATGCAACTGTCGAAGGCAGTACCTCATCAGGCCTGCAGAATGATTTGTTGCAGCGCAAGGTCGGGGGCCGCGTAGTGCAACCCGTCATGCTGGTGTCTTTGATGGCTGCACTTCTCGGTTTGATTTTCGTTGTTGCTCACTGCGTCAAGAATATGGGAGGCCAGCAGACTTCGGAGCCCAGGCTGGTTCTCAGACGACTTGCCGAGGCGGGCGACCCGTGCTCAGTAAGTCGTTGCGTTCCCCCCATAAATAACATCAAAGTCAAATTTATGCAGCCTATGCTAGGGGACAAAGATAAGGAGCCGTATATTATCGGGAGCTCAAGATTTCCGCTCCACAAGTAGCAAGCATGGATTAGGAGCACTGGTGTGTTTAATGCGTTTGCTTGGCAGGAGGTGCGTTTGAATGCTAAGGGACCTGCCGCACAATTCGCTTGGGCGGTTTTTCTAATGAGGGCACTGAACCTGTTGGATAGCATACGACTCGCATCTTCTTGGGATGCGCAAGATGCGCGATGTTTAGTTCGTTTCCAACAGATAGCCAGTCCTAAGTACCTTTGACTGCAAGTCGACGTTGTCTCTAGCGACTTTCTGTCACCGATGGCATTCTATTTATAGGTCAAGGCTGTGCGATATGTACTTTTAATACATAGGAAGTGCGTGCAAGGAACGATGCTGTGTCCGGTATGTAAAAGCCATGCGTCGCCTCCTCGAAGTATGGTGGATTGGGAGTTCTAGCAAATGGACTCAGTCCATAATTCGCTTGTCGGCGTTAGGCCAGCCGGGCTGACGAGCAGGATAACCTGTACGTTGTCTAGAGTGCG